>NC_050446.1:7673737-7871660 GCF_903995425.1 Onychomys torridus | reverse complement strand
GTTTTAAAGATTTATTTTCATTCTGATTGCATGTGGCTGTGTGTGCATCTGAGTGGAGTGCAGACACCTACAGAGGCCAGAGGCATTGATCCCCAGGAGCTGGAATTATGGGTGGTTCTGAGCCACCCAACATGGGTGCTGGGTCCTCAGGGAGAGCATCAAGTGCTCTTGGCTGCTGAGCCATTATCTCTCCAGTGCAAACACCTTGCTTTAGAGACATGCCTCTCACTGGGTCTATAGCTTGCTGACGGCTGGGTCAGCCGGCTGGCCAGTGAGCCCGAGAGCCTCTGGTCTCTGTCTCCCCAGTGCCACTGCACCCAGCTTTTTAAGTGGTGCTGGGCATCCAAACTCAGGTCCCCATGCTCCCACAGCAGATGCTTTATCCACTGAGCCATCTTTCCTCAAGCATTTCTGGCTCAGCACTTTGCTTGCCATAATAGTTCTAGGAGCAAATTAAACGAAATACAAATGAGAAAATCTAGAAAGAAGACTCCTTCGTGGTTTTTGCTTGATTTTTACTTAGTGAGCCATTCCAGCCCTATTCAGCCTGATGTGAGATGGTCTGAGAGATACGGGTTTAGTGGCCAGCTTCCCACTTACCGACTCCAGCTGCTTCCAGCATGTCTCAATGTGCTGCTGGGCCTTCCGTCCGTCATGGAAGTTCTGTGAAGAAAACAGAGCAGGGTCAGCACCTACACTGCTCATACTAATGCACGAGGGAAACCCTTCCACCTGCTTAAGTAGCTTTAAAAACTATGTTTATGTTATATGGGTGGCTGTTTTCCCTGTATGGATGTGTATGCATCGTGTGTGTGCAATGCCCGGGGAGGCCAGAAGAGGGCGTCAGATCCCTCAGGGCTAGAGTTACAGATGCTTGTGAATCACCATGTGGGTACTGGGAACCAAATCCGGATTTGCAAGAGCAGCAACCGCTTCTCACTGCTGGACCATCTTTCTAGCCCCGCAGTAGCCTTTAGGGCGTACAGTGGACGTGTGTCTGCCTAGTACATGCGAGGCCTCGCAAAGCAAATGAACAAACACTGAACACTAGTCTGTGCAGTCCAGAGAAATGTAATCGTTCATGCCAGGTTTGGTGGCTCATGCCTGTAATCCAACAGCTTGTGCTTGATGCAGGAGGATTTCAATGAGTTCAGGCCAGACTATAGTGAGACCCTGATCTCAAAAAAATAGCTGAAGTTTAAATAATAGACAAGTTAAAGGGAAATGAAAACTAGGCTGGTTGCAAAGTTCCCTTTAAGGTTTCAGACGCAGCAATATTGAATGTGAAATTGTGTGTGGCTTGCAAAAAACGACAGGGAGCCATCATACCAGATGTGGTACACTTTCAATCCCAGCACTTGGAAGGCAGAGGCAGGAGGATGTCTGTGAGTTTGAGGACAGCCAAGACTGCATAGTGAGACCTTGTCTTAAAAGAAAAAGACAGCAATTGCTGGGGGCATCTTTTGAGTGGTAGTGAATTCACACGTTACATTTTCACCTCCAACAAATGAGAAATTGTATTTCTTAGCTGTCATCCTCAACCTCTCCTGACTTAGAAACTAGCCCTGTACCTTCGTGAATCTGCTTGCTCCGGATATGTCACATAATGGACTCACATAGGTGGAGGGCTTTCGTGATGGCAGGAGGACCTTTTTTTTTTTTTTTTTTAACCATTCACATGTAGGGTGCTTTCAAGGTCCATCCTGTTGTAGTAAGTATCTGTCTACCAATTCTCTTTTTCTGGCTGAATAATGTTCCACTAAAAAGATGTACCACATTTATATATCTACTCATTGGTTGGTAGTTCAGGAGAATATGAACATTGATGCTATGAACACTACTGTGAGCTTTGTGTGAACAGACATCACATCTTAGAATCTTTAAAAATGGTTGCTTTTTAAAAAAATTAATTTTTATTTTGTGTGCATTGGTGTTTTGCCTGCATGTATGTCTGTGTAAGGGTGTTAGGTCCTCTGGAACTGAAGTTACAGACAGGTGTGAGCTGCCATGTGGGTGCTGGGAATTGAACACGGGTCCTCTGGAAGAGCAGCCAGTGCTCCAGTCCCCTTTAAGAATGTTCTAAACCGGGCAATGGTGGTGCACACCTGTAATCCCAGCACTCGGGAGGCAGAGGCAGGCGGATGTCTGTGAGTTCAAGGCCAGCCTGGTCTACAAAGCTAGTTCCAGGAAAGGTGCAAAGCTACACAGAGAAACCCTGTCTCGAAAAACCAAAAAAAAAAAAAAAAAAAAAAAGTTATATTGTTGTGTTTAGGTGTGCATATGATGTGTGGTGGGGTTGTGGACGCTACAGCATGTGTGGAGGCCAGAGGACAATCTGCTAGAGTTTGTTCTCTTCCCAACATATGGATGCCTAGGGATTGAACTGCGTGGCCTGAGCCATCTCACTAGCCCTAGGATCTTTTTAAACAGAAGGCCTCAGGGCAGGCATGTGACTGCTATTAACCTCCAAGGACCACAGGGAGCCAGAGCAGGGCAAGCAGCAAGAAGGGGAGGAGATGGGCTCAGTGAGGGACACCGCGGCTCAGGGTCTGACTGAGCACCAGACTGTGGGTGACTGAAGGGAAGACCCCAGAATGGAGGCTGTGATCTGGGGAGTCAAGCTCTACAAACACTCTACCACAGTCCCACCCCCAGCCACCACGGGTGTCTTGACTGGCAGTACAGGATCAGACCTGAATTAGCAAGAAGTCTGGGTCTTCCAGGTGCCTCAGTGGGTAAAAGCGCTTGCCGTCAGAAACAAAACCCAGAGTTTGATCCCAGGGTCCTACATGGTGGAAGGAGAGAACCAATTTCTTAAAGCTGTCCTTTGACCTCCTTACATGTGCCATCCGAGTGTGCACACATGTCCTGGGTCCAGGGCCCCGACTTGAAGAGAACTTATCGGGTCCCACATGGCAGGAGGAGAATCCAAAACCACAGAGCTGCTCTGACCTCCACCTGCACATCATGACACACATGCCCCCTCCCCAATAAGTGAAGTTTTTTGTTTTGTTTTGTTTTTCAAGTCCAGGATGACCCTGTATTTGGCCTGAGTTTCAGAAGGAGGAAAGAAGGGGAGCCACCACTGTGGTGTTAAGGCTGGTATTCCTACAAGATTCCAACGTCCAGTCCATTGTGGCCTGGGTTTGAGTGCTGGGAAGAGCTGGCATGAAGCCTCATGGTAAGGTGGGTGGTTAAAGCTGGGAGACCACGAAGGATGAACGCTCTAGAAAAAGAAAATGCTACAGACTGACAAAGGAAAAGGCGTCTGTCACTCAGCATCCTCAAATCACCAGTTCCCTTTAACACACTTCCACCAGACACTAACTGGACCAGTGGACCTTGTCTGTGTGGCCAGAGGCTGCAGAGGCCTGTGCTGGGGAGGGGCTCTGCCCTCTGGCTCTGATTACATTTGCTGCCTGCAGCTGCCTGGTCAGCTTCTGGTTTGCCTGAGTCCCTTGACCAAGGACACAGTAAACTCTGAGCTCCTACAGGGTTCACCCTTGACTTGGAGGACAAGGGACATTAGCAGCTCCCACCTGGTTTCCCTTCGTGTGTACTCACAAGTGCGTCCCTCGGGAGGTCAGAGGTTAAAGTTAAGTGTCTTCCTCCATCATTCTCTACCTTAATTTTTGAGAACCTGGAGCTCACTGGTCCTGCTGGCCTGGCTGGTCAGTGAGCTCCTGGGACCCGCCCACTTCTGCTTCCCATGGCTGGGGTACAGGGGTGCACTGCCATACTAGGGCTAAGGGTGCTCGGAACCCACACTCAGGTCTTCATGTTTATAACGCAAATGGCTACCCCAGCCATCTTTGAGGCCTCTACATGCTCATGCTCCTTTAATAACCCTTCTCTCGTCTCCCAGTCTGAGGCCTGCTTCTAGACTGATGAGGTACACTGCCTGGCAGTGACTCACAGAAAGTACCAGGTCCCCAACATCATACCCCGAGCTGTACCTTGAGCCTCCCTAGTGAGACTTACAACTCAGCAGTCTCGGGATAGTGCCATAGAAGGCTGGGGAGGGGCCAAGGACAGCCTTTTGCCAAAACAATGATACTTTATTACAAGGGTATGTGTTTTTGTCTCTAGAGGTCAGGAGCCACCATTCTGGGTTCTTTGGCAGTTAAGTTCTGACCATCCTACAAAATTTTTTTAAAGATTAACATTTTTTTATTTTAATTTTATGTGTCCAAGTGTTTTGTATACATGTATTTTGTGTATCACTTGTATGCTTGGTACCCAAGGAGGTCAGAAGAAGGCTTTAGAACCCAATAGACAGGGGTTATAGACAGTGTGAGCTTTCATGTGAGTACCAGGAACCAAATCCAAGTCCTCTACAGATGCTCTTAACTGGGAGACCATCCCTCCAGCCCCATCCTTCAATTTTTTAGTCTCTACAAACTCTAAGGTCTTGTCCCTCAGGCCTTTACCTTTTAATCTCATAATGGGCACGGTGCAGGGTGACAGAGCCTGAGGTTGAGAGTAAGGGAGCTAGGGCAAGGCTGAGGGAGTGCCAGGCAGCTTGCTGATTGCAGGGGAGCACAGACAGGAAGCTATGCAGTCCTGTGAAAAAGGAAGGAGTGGAGGGTGTCCTCAGGGGAGACAGAGGCAGACAGGAAGGAAATAAGGATCCCTTCACACCATGCCCTGGCAGTGACACTCTTTGGGTTCCCTAAATTCCCCACCTGAGGTCTTCTCTCTACAGAGGACATCTGTCCCCGTTCCCAAGCAGGACAGCAGTGTTCTGCTGCACGCTGAAAATATCTCAGTGACTCGAGATTCAAAGATGGAGCCAACAGGTGGCATACAAATGTAATCCCTAACTCCATAGGTGGAAGCAGGAAGATGGGAGTTCAAGGCCATCCTGTGCAACTTAGTATAACCCTGTCTAAAGATAGTAAGTAAAAAGAGGGCTGGAGATTCAGCTCAGTGCAGTGGTTCTCAACCTGTGAGATGCAACCCTTTGTGGGAGGTCAAATGACCCTTTCACAGGGGTGGCAATATCAGATATCCTTCACATCATATATTTACATGATGATTCGTAATAGTAACAAAATTACAGCTATGAAGTAACAATGAAATAACTTTATAGTTGGGGGTCACCACAACATGAGGAACTGTATTAAAGGGCTGTAGCATTAGGAAGGTTGAGAGCCACTGGTCTCGTGGAAAAGTCCTTGCTTAACTGGGTTCAATGCCCAGTACCACCCCCTAACACATACAGACACAAATAAGAATAAGATGGATAAAGATATTAGTAAAGTAAAAATGAACAGCTGAGGCTGGAGGTATAGCTCAGCTGCACTACACTTGGCAGACCTGAGTTCAGTCCCCAGCACCCACGCCAGGTGGCTCACAACTGCCCATAACTCCAGCTGCAGAGGATCCAACACCCTCTTCTGGCCTCTGCAGCCACTGTACTCACATGCACAGACACACACAATTTAAAAACAATAAAAATAGCCAGGCATGATAGTGTACACCTTCAACCTAGGGCTAAGGAAGCAGAGGCAGGTGGATCTCTAAAGTTTCAGGCTAGCCTGGACTACACAGTGAGACCATGCCTCAATAAACAAACAAACAAATAAATATTTTTTTTAAAAATACCTCTTATTTGGGGCTGGAGAAATGGCTCAGCAGTTAAGAGCACTGGCTGCTCTTCCAGAGGACCTGAGTTCAATTCCCAGCAACCACATGGCAACTCACAACTGTTTATAACTCCAGTTCTGGAGGATCCAACACACACAGAGACATATGTGCAGACAAACCACCAATGCATATAAAATAAATAAATCATTAAAATTAAAAAAAATAATATTTTGTGTAATTCTAACTAAAAACCAGACAGGACATTCTCTGGCTGTCCTCCATACAAATGTGTGGGAATTGTGCATGTGCTGTGTACTTTTCAGAGCTGGTGGCTGGGGACATCTCAATCACACTTTCCCACGATTAACCAAACACCTGAACACTGCAGCACTCATAGTGATGTTCCTTGTAGTCTTTCTTCTGAAGGATGTGTCCCCAGACTCCCCAGGAGACTCTCGACCCCCTCACCACCCTGCGCATGCCTGACCCTAAGCAGGGGTCACCAGCTCCAGCTGGCTCCCTGCGGGGAAAACACTGCTTTGAACAGTTAGAAAAGCTAAGCAAACAAGCACATCTGCCAGATGCGTTTGTTGTTTACGGACAAACAATGGCAGGCGCTTCTTCTCCGGACAGTGAGGGAGTGTGTCAGAAAACCGTGCCTTCTCGTCTCTGAATAAAGAGGGATTGTTCCCAGGACAAAGATGGAAGGACTGCTTTGGGAGCTGGGATGAAGTCACCACCACTCTTCCCTCCTGGCAGAAAAGGGACAGGAAATGCCATCTCTGGGGACCCAGAGGAATGCTAGCCACTGTCCCTGTAATAAGACACTTTAGGTCTCTTTTTAAAAACACTATACTAGACTAAAAAGAAAAAAAATAAGGAAAAAGAGAGAAAGAAAAAGAAAAGTCGAGTGGTATCTGAAGTCACCTACAAGTATTGTTTTCTTTTTTTTGTGGGTTTTTTTGGAGGGTGGGGGTGGGGGGTTGTTTTGTTTTGAGACAGGGTCTCTCTGTAGCCCTGGCTGTACTGGGACTCATTCTGTAGTCCAGGTTGGCCTTGAACTCAGAGATCCACCTGCCTCTGCCTCCCTAGTGCTGGGATTAAAGGGTGCGACACTATATCCAGGTCTCAGTTCGGTTTTCAGTTGTCCTTGAGCTTCTCCAGAAGAAACATTCTTCAGAGAATGGTCTAGCTCAGTTGGTTAGGTACTTGCAGTACAAGCATGAGGCCCTGCATTCAGATCCCCAGCAACCCTTGCAAAACTGAACACCTGTGTGCCCCTGTAATCCTAGCACTGGGGAGGCAGGGATAAGATGAGCCCTGGGACTCACTGCCCAGCCAACCGAGCAGAACTGTCAAGTTTCAGATTCAATGAGGGACCCTGTCTCAAAAAATAAGATGATGAGCAATAAGGGAAGCCACTCAATATATGACTTCTGGTCTCCACATGTACATGAATGGGAGATTTAAAAAGAGAGAGAAAAAGAAAAATCAGAATATGGTTGGGCGGTTCAAACCTTTAATCCAGGAACTTGGAAGGCAGAGGCAGGTAGATCTCTGAGCTTGAGGCCAGCCTGGTCTACATAGACTTGGAAAGCTAGGGCTACATAGAGAGACCTTGTTTCAAAATAGCTGGACTAATCCAGGCAGTGGTGGTGCACGCCTGTAATCCCAGCACTCGGGAGGCAGAGGCAGGCGGATCTCTGAGTTCGAGGCCAGCCTGGTCTACAGAGGACAGCCAGAATGGTTACACAGAGAAACCTGGTCTTGAAGAACAAACAAACAAAAAACTGGACTGTGTGGTTTGAGCCTGCAATCCTGACACTTTGGGAGGTGGGGTGGGGGCTGAGGCAAGAGATTGCTAAATTTGAGGCCAGCCTTGGCTACCTTCATAGTGAGTACCAGGCCAATCAGGACATCCATACAAAGACAGTCTCAAAACAGTAACAAAACCCAGTGGAAAACATCTGGGGTCTAAAGAAAAGAAGCGTCAGCTTGAAGAGAAACGAGACGACAGTGTTGGTGGGGACTTTGCTGTCCTGCAGGCTGACATGTGTCCCCTCACTCTGCCAGGCGGACAATATAGCCAACTCTATATCTAACCACTAATGGTTAAAAAGCAAAACAGAGCACTGTTGTGGAAACAGCCACTTCAAACACAGAACAGGGAAAATTAAGACGACGTTCTGTGTTGGGAGCAGTCACCCGTCTGGAATCTCAAACACAGCTCAGATTCCACAGATGGAAGCAAAAGAACAGACTTTAAAAGGGCAAAGACAGAGGAGCCCCAGACAGCACGTGTAGGCTGGTCCCCTGGATTGGCAGTGTTTCAGACAGGGCCTCACTCTGTAGTCTTGCTGGCCTTGAACCCTCCACCCCCTGCCTCAGCCTCCCTAGTGCTGGAATGGCAAGTGTGTGCAGCCTTGGCTCCCTCTGGAATCTGGCTATAAATCTGTGGGGTTCAGGCTAATGTGGGCCAAGTGTGACAACACCTTGTGGAAGCTGATCACCCCGCCCATCTGGTGTTGTTTTCCACCTAACCCTCAAATAGAAATATAATACAGATATGGCCATGCATTCTGCTTTCCTAAAGACTATGTTCTGGAATCTATATACTAAAAGTCCTTCAATGTGGGCATTTCAGACCTCATAAAGACATCTACCTCATCACACTCGGAGGTGTGCCTAACCTCTCCCAACACTGATCCACAAGGCATGGTTTGGGGATCCAAACAGGGTACAGGGTCTGCCTGGCTGATGGATGAGGCTGGGTTTCCTTATTTCTCTAGCTGCCCCTTTGTCCTTGGCTTCCCCTTGTTCTCTGGATAGATGCCCCACCCAGAAAGCTCCACACCCAGCACCCATAAGTTGCGCTTAGCCTCCTCTGCCATGCCATGTGTACAGGCCTTAAAGCTCTATCCATGGAGGACCTAGGTTAACTCACATGATACAAGGACCAACTTGAAAGGACCCTCATAGACTCCAAGGACATTTCTCCCCATCTCTTCCAAGAGTACAAAGCTGTTGCTTCTAAATCAAAGCAAGGACCTCCATGATGGGTTTAGGGGAGTGTCGGGTGGAAAAAAGAAACCTCCAGTGCCCTGTGGCTGAAAGGTCTTCTCGTCCGATTCTGTCACCCACCAGAGGACAAGTGCAGGCCCAGGTGCATGTGGGCATGGTCTAGATGTGACCATGCAGTGTGATACACAAGTGTCCTGTGCCTGAAGCTCATTAGATCGAGGACAGAGTATGGGAACACAGAGTACGTAGGAGAAGGGTAGCCTGGGTACCACTGGAGCAGAGGCTAATGAAATGCATGACTGAATGGCAAAGGTTGGGGATGGCCCCTCCTCCGCAGTATCTTGGAATGATGAGCAACTTGCAGATACTCAGATGCTATACCTGAGATTGAGTGATGGAAAAGCAGAAGAAGGAGATGAGGTCTTGGCCTTGGACGGTCTCCACAGCCAGGGTAAGCATGAGTGCCAGAATCACCAGAAGGGTAGTTAGTGGCACTCTTGGGTCGGCATGATGGGAAAGAGTCAGGTGAATGCTGAGTACAGGACACACTAGATGAGGAACAAGTGGAGGCGGGGCAGGCCTGGCAGTGAGTAAAATGACTAAGTTCAATCCCCAGTACTGTCAGAGAGGGAGAGAGGAAGGCAAAGGAGAGAGAGGGAGGGGTAAGAGGGGAGAGAAGGAGGAGGGAGGCAGGGAGAGAGAGAGAAGGAAAGTCTTGGCCGTATTCCAAGCACGTAAAATCAAGAAAACAATGCAAACACCCTGTCCCAATAAACAATGAAGCTTTCACTTTGGTTGATGCCACAGATGTGGCTCCGTGGCCTTGGCTCCATCCCCAGCATCCTATACATGGGAGGGGCTGCTGTAAGTTTACCATCCTCTCTTGGGAGGTACAGGCAGAAGGATCAGGAGCATCTGTAGCTACATAGTGACTTCAAGGCCAGCTGGGACTGTCAGAGACCCTGTCTCAAACCAAACCAAACTAGAATCAGAACCAATAAAAAGTCTCAGGGAAAACGTCCAATGATCTAAAACTTCCGGTCCTCTGCAGGTGTCTGCCGAGGCTCAAGAAAACTTCAAGAGCCACCAAGGGCGTCAATAATTGTTTCCTCTACAACTTCCTAGCTAGTTACACTGGAGAAAGCAATGCCCAGTGCCTGGTGATCGATGAAGCGGATTTTCCAGCTGCAGAGAAAAGTGTGCCTGCCGCTCCACTCAGGCTGGCGAGACCATCTGGGCTCCTCAGTGGGAGCCCATCTCTACAAATTCCTCCCAAGAGATGAGTGGGTTTCGCTGTGCTGGATGGACCAAAGAGCAGAGCTCAGTCAGCCTCTAAAACTCCAGTGAGTGCCCCCTTCACTGTACAAAAGTCATCAATGGCGGTTTATGTCATCTGCTCAATGACCTAGACCTCAGATAAGCCAGACAAGGTCTCAGTGATGGGTTGTAACTCTGCTGGAGACTGTTAATCTAATACATGATCAGAGCTTGACTGAGGACCATAAACTAGGATGCCGAAAGCACTCCTGCTTTGAGCTAATCTCACTTCTGGGAATTCAGTGGGGTAGGAAGATAATCTCACTTCCCACAAAGGAAAGTGTTAGACCAGGCGCAGTGGGCAAGCCCACCATCCCGATATCCTTTTAGAGCCTGAGTTTTTCAAAGCCAACATCAACTACATCATGGATTCCAGGAGAGCCTGGAACATAGCAAAACCAAAAGAGCTCAAAAACAAAGAGCTAGAAAGAGCCGATTGTAGAACTGTTTAATCTAAACCAAACAAAAGCAGTAAGCTACAGATCAATGAAACAATAAAAAGTACTTAAACAATAAACAAACAGGGCTGGACATACACTTCAGAGTGGAAGCTATAAATTCATTTATGAATGACTAGAACATAAAAATCAGATTATTAAAACAATCCATTTTCCAGAGGACACATAGAAAACTCTTCTATTAAATAGAGAGTGAAGCATATAAACTACAGTTCAGGGAGATGGCTCAGCCAGCATGTAAAAGGTGCTTGCTGCACAAACCTGGCTACCTGAGTTCAACCCCTGTGACCTACATAAAAGTAGAAGGAGAAAACAGAGTCCTACAGACCAGCACAGTCTAGTTTCTAAGAAAGACCGAAGTGTGTATGGGGCTTTGTTCTGACCTCAGCAGGAACCAGGAAATGATATCATCTGACCAGTGCCACTAAGGGAAGTCAGGGACCTAGAGTATTAGGTTTGCAGGCAGAGGCTGCACCGTGCAATCAGCAGCCTCATGGGTAAGCTAGGAAAACCACTGGTGAAATAAATGCACGCATGCAGCCACGTTTGGCCCTGAGGTCCAGGATGCCCGGGTGTCACTCCCAACTGGACCCTGTGTGACCGGACAGACCCACATCACCTCCCTATGCTCCAGGCTCCTGAGCAGTGGGTAACATCCCAGACTTTCTACTGGGGAGGGCTAATATGAAGTCACAGTCAGTGTTAGCTGCCTATGGAAAAGGGAGGGCAGGGCTAACCAGTCTCTCAGACTGTCGGTGTATGACACACCCACAAGACACAGCCCTCTAAGCTTTTTGTGTTGTCTGTGATTTTTTTGTTTTGTTTTGAGACAGGATGCTGAAACTATGTAGACCAGGCTGGCCTCAAATTCACAGATACCCACCTGCCTCTGGTTCCCAAGTGCTGGGACTAAAGTCGTGCGCCACCATACCTCACTGTTTTTGAGCCAGGATCTCTTGCAGCCCAAGCTGGCCACAAACTCACTGGAGCTCCTTTCCTCCACCCACCAAGTAAGTTCCACCACACTGCCTTTTGTACTTTATTTTTAAAATTTATTTTGTACATCCTGCGTGTGGAGATCAGGGGACAACTTGGAGGAGTCCGTTCTCTCCTACAATGTTAATCTTGGGGAATCAAACTCAGGTCATCAGGCTTGAAGGCTGAGGTCTTGTCCACAGGGTCACCTTGTGCTCCCCCCCCCCACTTTTTGAGGCAGTGTCTTGCTAGGTATTCGGTTCCACCCTCCAACTTGTAATCCTCCTGCCTCAACCTCCTGAATGCTGGCATTAAGGGCCTGTGTAACCACTGAGCTATGCATTCCTTCTGAAGAAGGTAGCTATGCTATAGGAAAGAAGAGATCGCTTCACAATGCCACATATGAAAATACCACAAATATGTATTTGTTGACAGACATTCTTTCTAGTATTTCTTGAGATTTCACAGTGTTCTTAAATGTCAGTCTCATTTAGTTGCAGAACGCTTCAACAAATAGAGTGGTATTGCAGATCCTCCTGACAGAGCATATGACTCCCAGGCCTGGACTGATGACTGGTGACATTCCTTAAAAACAAAAGGCTGGTTTAGTGGTCAAGTGCACGGGCTGCTCCTGCAGAGGAGCCAGGTTCAGTTCCCAGCACCCACATGGCAGTTCAGTCCATGACTTCTGTTCCAGGGGATCCAGTACCCTATTCTGACCACTTTGGGTACCAGGTAGGCAAAACACATAAAATAAATAAATAAGTCTTTTTTGTTTTGGAGTTTTTTTTTGAGGCATGGTTTCTCTGTGTAGCCCTGGCTATCCTGAAACTTGCTCTATAGACCAGGCAGGACTAGAACTCAAGAAATCACCTGCCTCTGCCTCCCTAGTGCTGGAATTAAAGGGGTGTGTCAGCACTGTCAGCTTAAAATAAATAAATCTTAAACAAAACCCAAAACTTTTTAAGGAACATGATTTAAGAGATGATATAACAGATTATAAATAGATAATTAACAATGAGCAAATAAGATAGTACATTGATAAGATAGCAAAGGCATATGAAGGTCCTTATCTATAAACTTTTAGAACTAAGTTGACATTAACACAATGTGTGTGTGTGTGTGTGTGTGTGTGTGTGTGTGTGTGTACGCGCGCATACATGCATGCATGCACTGGGGGATGGAGAAGCAAGTGTGCAGCACTGAGCCTCACTGCTGGCCCCTCATTGGTGAACTGCAGGAAAGAGGTCTCCACTGCACTGCACTCCCAGCCCTGGGCCACACCTGCTACTTCCCAACTATTGCCATTCCTCTCTCCCCTGCACTTCCTGTGTGCCTGCCTTCTGCAACGAGGGACCTTACGAGATGGGCAAGGGCGTCCTTGTCCTGGAGGAGGAGACATCTCCGTGAGGTAGAAGACAGTGAGCGGTTACACCCCATGCTGTTGGGGAGCTGGAGTTAGTGGGGCGTGCGTGATCAGCACGCACAAGGACCTGTCACTAGTCCTCCAACTTCCCCCCAAATCGAGATACTGTTAAGTGCCATGCAAGACTGACTTCAGGAACAAGATGGCTCAGAGGTTAAGAGAGTTGGCTGCTCTCGCAGAGGACCTGAGTTTTGTTCCCAGCACCCATGTTGGTAGCTCGGCTCACAACAGCCTGTCATCTCCAGTTCTAGGGGATCAGATGCCTTCTTCTGGCCTCAGGAGGCATCTACACACTCGTGGTATACAAATAAACCAACCGACTCCAACTCTGTCTCTCTCTTTAAAGCCACGGCCAAGCTGCCAGACATGGTGGCACAGTATACTTCTAATTCCAACACTCAAAGGCAGAAGCCGGCAGATGTCTGTGAGGCCAGTCAGTCTACAGAGTGAGTTCCAGGACAGCCAGGACTACATAAAAAGACCCTGTCTCAAAAAAAAACAAAAACAAAAAACCACAAACAAAACAAAAACATTGCAAAGCAAGGGAAGGGGGAGGGAGAGAGGCCAAAGGAATTTGGTAATTTTAAGTGAGGCAGATGGGAAAGTCTGCTCTGAGAAGGAGACATTCCTAAGGAATAGGCCCTGAGGTGTCTGGCAAAGGCTCTCTAAGGGAGAAGAACCTGTACAAAGGCCCCGAGGCCAGAGCACACTGCAGCCAGCCACACACAGGTGGAGGAGAGGAATGGGGGAGGGGCAGGGCTCTGCCGTGTACACCCATCTCCTGACTCACTCCGAAACAATGGGCACTTGCTAAGAAGGTAAAAGCAGTTTCAGTTTGGGCAGTTGGCTCTGTGGGTAGAGGAGGGTCAGTGGAGAGAACACAGCAGAGCCCTAGACAGGAAGAAGAGGGAAACCTTTGGAAAGGTCAAGGCAAGTTCAAAAGCGGGGCAGCAGGCCAAGGCTGCCTCCAGATTCCCTGTGATTATTTTCTCTTTATACTAGGTGGCAGGGTTTTTTCCTAAGTGGTTCTGTCTCACTGCTTCCTAGCTGTTTCACAAAATAAAATGCCAAATCAGGCGGTGGTGGCGCACGCCTTTAATCCCAGCACTTGGGAAGCAGAGCCAAGCAGATCTCTGTGAGTTCGAGGCCAGCCTGGTCTATAGAGTGAGTTCCAGGACAGCAAGGATCCTGTCTTGAAAAACAATAAATAGGGACTGGAGAGATGGCTCAGTGGTTAAGAGCAGTAGCTGTTCTTCTAGAGGACCTGAGTTCAATTCCCAGCAAGCACACAACCATCCAAATGGGATCTGATGCTCTCTTCTGGTATGCAGTTGTACATGCGGGCAGCACTCACGTAAAAAATAAAATAAAATTTAAAAAAAAAGAAAGAAAGAAAAAGAAAAATGATAAATAAATAAAATGTCTTGGTTCAGTAGAGAATGTTGGAAAGCTTAGGGTTCCAACCAACACACAGCTGGTTCCTCGACCTCAGAGTTGTGGACATGTGGGCCAGCCAATTGGGTGTGGTGGGAGGCCCTTTGAGCCTCCACTGACAGGGTACCAACTACAGGCTCGGGTGAGACAGCTCAGCAGGAAAAGAAATCAACTCCTCCAGGTTGTCTTCTGACCTCTAAACACACATCATGACATGTATTAGTATTCCCATCACACACACCACACACACACACACACACACACACACACACACACACACACACACACGTTGGCCTCCACCTTCGTGTACACTATCACACCTGATTCTAATTTTGTATGTTTTATATTTATTTTATACGTATGAGAATCTTGCCTGCATGTAGGTATGTGTACCATATTTGTGCTTTGTACCCAAGGAGGTCAGAAGAAGGTCTTGGACCCCTTAGAATTGGAGTTACAGATGGCTGTGAGCCAACATGTGGGTGCTGAGAACTGAACCAGGTCCTCTGCAAGAGCAGCCATGCTCTTCACCAGTGAACCCTCTCTCCAGCCCGTTTGTTTTTTAAACAGGGTCTCACTTTGTCACCCTGGCTGGTCTAGAACTCACTGTGTAGACCAGGCTGGCCTTGAATTCAGAGATCCTCCTGCCTCCTCTACTGCTTACGTGCTGAGATTAAGGCATGCGTGTGTGTGTGTGTGTGTGTGTGTGTGTGTGTGTGTGTGTGTGTGTCCTCGTTCCCTGGACCCCTGTTTTTGTTTGCTAAGACAGGGTCTCACTATGCAGCCTTGCATGTCTGGAATTCATGGTGTAGCCCAGGTGGTCATTGAATTCCCAGAGAATTTCCTGCCCCAGCTTCCCCAGTGCTAGCAGGTATGAGTCACCATACCCACCTCCATGTGGCTATCTGATGGGGAAACACCCTGTCCATCTTCCGGGGGAAGACACCCCAATACACATTACCGATTTCCTCTCCTGCTTCAGCTCCTGTACGTAGCGCATCAGGTCTACCGTGATCTGTGACGTCATGTTCTCGGAGATGACCTCATGCTGGCCGGCATAGTCGTTCATCTCATTCAGGGTGGAAAGAAACGCTTTACATGCCGTGTACCTGGGGACAGAGCACACCAGCTCCTTCTCAGACAAGCCCACCTCCTCCTCATATGCTTCACTTGAGGAAATAGTAATTAAAATCAGTCTGCTCTGCTCCTGCCTCCCAGAGGATCTTGCTGGTTCATTGCACAGAGGCTCAGAATTAATTATAACCCAAACATGGCCACAGGTGCTCTGTGAAATGCAGTCTCTGGTTCTGTTCATTCTGAGTCCAGAGACGGTCCCAAACCCACCCACTATGTTCACTAAATACACCAGGCACCTGGACCTACATCAAAGACGAGGCTTCCACCATGCACAAAGACCCATCGCTGCTGACTGAGACAGGCATAGTTCTTGGATGGATGAATAATTAGGCCTTCTGACTCTACAGAACAGAGCCCGGACTCTACGACACGGTTCTCAACCTGTGGATCACGACCCCCTTTGAGGGTCGCATGACCCTTTCCCAGGGGTTGCATATCAGATATCTACATTCTGATTCACAAGAGTAGCAAAATCACAGTGATGAAGTAGCAACAAAGACAATTTTGTGGATGGGGTCACCACAGCACGAGGACCTGCACTAAAGGGCCACAGCATTAGGAAGGTTGAGAACCACTGCTCCAAGGCTTAGACCCCGCACTGCCTGCGCATGCTTGCAGGGCCTCCTAAAACTTTCCCTAATTAGTTTAATGGAAACAGTCCAGAGTGGTCCCGTGGCTCAGGGCCAGGGAGGTTAAGGAAGGGTTCTGGTTGTCGCCTCCCTGTTGAAAACAGACCCAGACAGGAGGACGATGGGACGTGTGTGACAGCATAGAGTTTCCTCCTCCCTTCACAACCACCGCCGACCGCCCACGCCTCTCACCACACATCCACCAGCATCGGACATACTTGTATTCTTCTTCTTCCTTCGAGTTCTTCTTGGGTTGGTATTTCTTTGAAAGATTCCTAAGACAAAAATGCAGACGTGTCACCTTCTTTGGAAGAACGCAGAGAAATCAGGAATGAAAGACGACGCGTGCGCTTCACTGGTTTTTAAGGATTTTATAAGGTTGCACAACTAAAACCCATTTGTGCCGGGTGGTGGTGGTGCACACCTTTAATCCCAGCACTTGGGAGGCAGAGGCAGGCGGATCTCTGTTCTGTGAGTTCGAGGCCAGCCTGGTCTACAGAGCAAGCTCCAAGACAGGCACCAAAACTACACAGAGAAACCCTGTCTCAACCCCCACCCCCCATCCACACACACAAAACAAAAACATTTGTAGGGCCAGCAGGATGGTTCAGGCCGCCAAGCCTGGTGACCTGAGTTTGATTCCCTAGGACCCAAATGGAGGAAGAAGAGAACCAACTTGTGCAAGTTGCCCTCTGACCTCTGCATGCTATGGCATACAACCCCTCACACACATATCATATACAGTAATAAATAAAACATGTTTACAAATTATCACACCAACAGATGACAGGAGACTCAACCTGTCATTTGTACATACACCCACACACAGAGACCACGCTTCCATAGACATGTGGATATGTGGCAGATTTCTCTAATAAACACAGGTTGTTTGTGCTTTTTTTCCTTTTTTTTTTTTTTTTTTTTTTCTTTCTCCAGAGCTGAGGACCGAACCCAGGGCCTTGTGCTTGCTAGGCAAGCACTCTACCACTGAGCTAAATCCCCAACCCCTAAACACAGGTTTAAAAAGCAATGTTTTCTTTGTGTGTGAGGGTGTGTACTGGGGTCAGGTTAGGAAGCACTTCACGCCGAAAGACCCTTCGTCAGTCTCTCAGAGGAAATATAGTTCAACTCCAGAGCCAGGTTGGAGGGAACAATTGGAATGGGTGGGGTGAGCACAGGAACGGATTCTTCTGTGCACAGGAAGGGGGCACTGAAGAGCCCTGTGGCTACATTCCAGGTATTTTTAGTGTGCAGTTTTAAATAGTAACCATTCCTTTTGCTAATCATAACTTACAAATTGAAAACACCACTTCTAAGTTCACACCTCACATAAAAATTCTCAAAACTGTGATTTCAAACCAAATCACTTGTTTAAGTCCACATTTCCTTTTTAGCTTCTAGACCTGCACAGCCATAAACATAATTTCAATGTTACATGGAGCTGAGGGAAGCCGAGCCTGACTAACTGTGGTAAATGTTGCTCTGAAGGGTTGGCAAGAGGGCTCAGTGGGTCAAGGTATTTAGTTGGCCTCCAGGCCTGATGATGTGAGTTTGGTACCCAGCACCCACACTGTGGAAGGAAAGAACTGATCCCCACAGGCTAACCTCTGACCTTTGCATGTACACCATAGCTGCACCAACCTCCTGCCACCACTACCATCAAACAAACAAAATTTTAAAGACTTGTTCTGTGGTCCAGGCTGGCCTTGAATCTGTGGTGACCCTCCTGAGTGCTGGGATTATAAGCCTGAGCCATCATGCCCAGTAGAAAAGGTACTCTTCCTCCTGGAATTTGATACATAGCCAGGCTGGCCTCAAACTCACAGAGATCTGCCTGCTTCTGCCTCAAGATTGCTGGAACCACAGGCATGAAAATCACCTTTTACCATCAATTCCTAAACAAGATCAAAGACCTGTCATGGGTAATATTCTGTTATGACCCTATGTAGCCCTGGGTGGCCTGGAACACTTTATGTAGACCAGGCTGGCCTCAAACTCAGAGATCCACCTGCCTTTGCCCTCTGAGTGCTGGGATTAAAAGCGTGCACCACCATGCTCCCCCACCCCCAGCTTTTTGGCAAAAACCTGAGTGAAAGTGAGTGTGGTGTGTGGTGTATTCACATCCGAGCATCCATACACACACGTGCAGAGTCCAGCAGCCAGCAAGGCCCCTGTTCTCCCTCTCTCTGCTTTGTTTCTGTGAGACAGACTCAGAGCCAGGCTGGCAGTCAGCAAGCCCCAGCGACCATCTAGTCTCCTTGCAGCATAAATGGTCATGCCCAGCTATTTCTGTGGTGGCTAGGGATTTGAACTCACACCCTCATGCTTGACCAACATGCATTCTTACTCACTGAGGCACCTCCAAAGCCCCAAGTCCAAGGTTCTTTTCTCTATAAACCTTTCTGAACCCCTTACCTGGGGACAGGTTTCCTGGCTTGTATTAAGTTTTTTTGTTTTTTTTTTTTAAACAAAAACAAGCATGCAGGGAAGCCCTCAAAGCATCACCCTCACATTTATGGGATCTGCTGAGGAACCCAGTGTGCTTCCAATACGGGTACACTGATGAGAAGGAAAGAGGAAAACAGAGTTTATGAGGCTGCTGGCTAAGATCTGGCCAACTGTACAGGCCAGGGGGGGCCAGGGGGGGCTTTGAAAACAGACCTTTGGGCCCCTTTCCAAGTACTCTGCACAAGGATGCACAGGGTGTGCCCAGGAATGTTTGGGGCTGTTCTTTCCATTATTTTTCTGAACCACAAGATATCTGGATCACAGTGGCAGGAGAAAGGTCTTTCTCAACAAACAAAGGCACCGCATAGAAGGTGATCAGGAGCCTAGCCAGAGGCACTGGCTTGTAATCCCAGCTACTTAGGAGGCCCAGGCAGGTGGATCCTAAATTCAAGGCCTGCCTGGACAATGGAATCAGTTCAAAGCCAGCCAGGAAGGAAGGAAGGAAGGAAGGAAGGAAGGAAGGAAGGAAGGAAGGAAAGAAAGGAAAGAAAGAAAGAAAGAAACTGGGGAGCCGGGCATGGTGGCGCACGCCTTTAATCCCAGCACTCGGGAGGCAGAGGCAGGTGGATCTCTGTGATTTCGAGGCCCAGCCTGGTCTACAGTGCGAGATCCAGGACAGCCAGGACTCAGTTACACAGAGAAGCCCTGTCTCAAAAAACCAAAATAAAATGAACTGGGATGTAGCTCAGTGGTACAGAGACTGCGGGGGGGGGGGGGGGGCGCAGGAAGATTTGCATTATTAGACAATAAACAACAGGAGCAAGATGCTCACCCTCAATCCACACTCTGGAAAGGGGTACCTGAGAACAGAGGTGGACAATTTGGAGGCGATCAGAATGGTTTTCCCACATGAAGGGAAGTAAGGCCACAGCCCTGAGTCAGTTCAGACAGAAGCAGTCTGAACAGGGAGGATGCACAGGGACAGGGGACCTGCCCTGATAATATCCATGTTGCCCGCTCCCATCTGTGGACTCTGAGGACATAGGCAGTGTGGGCTAGCCTGTGGTCTCCGCTCCTCAGGTCTTAAGCTGCAGGCATGAAGAAGTCCTCATAAACTTAGAGATTCCACAGGAACATGGCTGCTTCCCCTGAACAGCCCACAGCCCAAAATGCCAAGCAGTTTCAGGACAGACAATACCTCAGAACCCCTTCCTCAGCTGACTGCAAGCAATATCCCAAGGGACAGTCACTTCCAGGGCATGTGATGAGTGAGCTGGGAGTCAGCCTCATCTCCTTCCGTCCCTGTGACAGGTAATCTTCATGGTCAACATGAGCTGAGGTAGAGTCACCATGGAAGTCCACCTCTGGGCGTGTCTGGGAGGGCATTTCCAGAGAGGTTTGACGGAGGAAGAAAGATGGCTGAATGTGGGCAGCAGCACCCCCTGGGCTGGGGTCCCGAGCACCAGCATTCACCTCTGCTTCCTGACTGCAGTCACACTGTAACCAGCTGCTTCAAGCTCTGTCACCATGATGGACTGTGTCCCCCTAAACTGTGAGTCCAAACCCTTCCTTCCTATTGGTCACAGCCATGAGGAAACTCAACAACTTCAGAAGGCAGAACTTCTCACTATTCACCTTTTACAGTTGAAAAAGACAAATCCCAGAGAATGACGCGGCCCAAACCATACTTCTGTGAAGCAAGGACAGGACTACCTCCCTGGCACCCGGGACCTAGAAGATGAGCTCAGCCACTTCATCAAACTCTGCAGGTCAAGCAGACCCAATGTGAAAAGATTTATCAGACACTGTTAGAAGAGAGACGAGAAAGAGGAGAGCCCACCTGGAGGAGAACAAAACACACACCAGAAAAACAAGCCCCCCTGTGGAGTATCTCACACCAGCAGGGAACTTAAACAGACCTGGCATAGCAACAGAGCTGCGTGGGACAATAAGACTCAGGAAATGAACTTGGGGCGAATGAATAATCATGCCGGGCTTTATCAAATTCGACAAGAAAGGAGTGAGATAACCACAGTGCCAAAACAGGACCATAATCGGAGAGCATGCCCAGCATCCAGGCAGAGCTTGGAGGCATGGTCACACTGCATGGAATGACTCAGAAAAAGCCAAGTTTCCCACAAGGACCATGTTCTGCCTGGTCCCAGACTTTCCACCAAGGCCATGCGGGCATCAACCATGGTTAAAGGAGAAAGGCACGGCTGGTGGAGAGCCAGGCACACAAGGCTTTTAGGCATTTATCAGAACTTTGGAGATTTACTCAGAAGGAAATGGGGGTTTGCTGAGGAACTCATGTGGCCGCTCCACAGAAAGCCGGCAGCAGACAGTGGGACAGCAGCTGACCCAACTGGTAACGACCCAGGCAAGGACAACGGTGACTCAGACGCAGCACAGCGCTGATGAGAAGCTGATCCTGGGTCAGTATGGGGAGTAGGGTGGATGGTGTGTCTTGATGGCTTGCTGAGGAGGGCGAGAGAGGAAGCCCAAAAAGGACTCTGTGGCTTCTGCCCTCAGCCAGGGGGGCCATGCACTCACTCACAGGAGAGTGGAAACTGAGTCAGTGGTTTCAGACGTGTGGATGCAGACATTGTTTAGAAATCTCAGTGAGCTTTGGTAAGCTGCTCTGGAGTCTGGAAAGGAAGACAGCTTGGAGAGACACAGCTGGGAGTGAGTGATGTATACACCCGTGGGTGCTAAAGCCAGATACAGCCGGGGTCAAGGAGAGAGCAAGGGAAAAGAAATAGAAACTGGACGCTACACACAGCAGCATTAGAGCAAGGATAAAATTAGTGATGTGGGAGGAACCCAAGAGACTGTCATTTGGTCTCCAGGGGAGGAAGGAGCTTTCAAGGAGGGCAAAGGACCACTTCCATGCCCATCAAAAGCTGCAGACAGGTGACAGGGGACTGAGGCACCAGGAAGAAACCTAAGAAATGAAGACACGACACGAAACTAAGCAAGTCCCCCGAGGGAAGACCCACGACTAGGCTGTGGTGGAGTACATTTCCTCTTTTCCTTTCTTTTTCCTTCCCTCCCTCCCTCCCCACTTTCCTTTCTTCCTCTCTGGAGATATGGAGTCAGTTCTCTCGTTCCACTGGACTCAAACTCACAAAGATCCACCTGCCTCTTAAGTGCTTAGCCAGGCAGTGTAACCCGTCTCCACATGAGTGACAATGTATCAGGACTAACCATGTGAAGCAGCCATTTGCTAGTGGGTCCCAGACTCTTTGTAGGGTTCTAGAAACTGACCTGGATCCAGCTAGTAGGAAACATGCTTTCTCGGTTTCCAGCTAGTAGGAAACATGCTTTCTCGGTTTTGCATTCCAGTCACTCAATGTAAACAAAATGTGTTGTGTTAAGAGAGCTTTCCACAGCTAGTGCTGAGGTGCTTCTTTAAGAAAAAAAAAAGATAACCCTGCAGCGTCCTAGATTATAACAGGATGACCTTGAACTCCTGATCCTCCTGCCTCTACCAAGTGCTGGGATATACAACCATACTCAGTTAGCATAGTGCTGGGGATAGAACCCAGAGCTCCCTCTGTGTGAGGCAAGCCCTCTACTTGCCAGTGTTCAGTGGGTAAAGGTGCTTGCTGCATAAGCCTGGTAACCTGAGTTTGAACCCTGGAACATGCAGGGTGGAAGGAGAAAACTGACTCCATTGTCTCTGACCTCTACATTTGTGCTGTGGCAGGCACACCCCTACACATACATACATACATATACACACACCCCTACACATACATACATACATACACACACACACCCCTACACATACATACATACATATACACACACCCCTACACATACATACATACACACACACACACACACCACTACACATACATACATACACACACACTCCCCTACACATACATACATACACACACACACCCCTACACATACATACATACACACACACCCCTACACATACATACATACATATACACACACCCCTACACATACATACATACATACACACACACTCCCCTACACATACATACATACATATACACACACCCCTACACATACATACATACATACATACATACATACACACACACTCCCCTACACATACATACATACATATACACACACCCCTACACATACATACATACATACACACACACTCCCCTACACATACATACATACACACACACACACCTACACATACATACATACATACATACACACACACACACACACACACACACACACCACTACACATACATACATACATACACACACACACCCCTACACATACATACACACACACTCCTCCCCCACTCCTACACATACACATACACACACACACACTGAAGACTAGTATTGGGATGTCACACACAAGAGCTAGGACATCGACATCAACAAACCAGTGATGGCCAGGTCTGCTTGACCCTGCACACCTCTTGCTTTTTATTTAAATGGCCGTCAGGACCCACAGACGGACTTGAGGTCATGGACTCTTGGTTCCTCTTCCCAGTGTGGCCACACTGAGTAAATATCCTTTCTCTGCTTTTCACTCTGACTTGCCTCTTTGCCGAGCGTGTTGGGGAAAAGTGGCTGGGACTAGCTTGTGGGAGCTGCCAGGGTCCAGGTTTCAACCCTAAAACCCCCTGTAACAGTTCTTTTCAAATTCTGCCCCCTGAGACGGCTCACACACTCGGAAGAGTGAAACAATGTAAACATTAACTAGTTTAAGCACCACTGAAGCCAGCAGAGGTTCGCTCTGATCACAATCCTACAGTAAAGGAAGAAAACGGTTCAGATATGTGCCAGTGGCCTGTGCTGGCCCAGAGAGAGGGCCTGGCAGGCAAAGGCACTTGGTGCTAAGTCTGATGACCTGAGTTCAATCCCAGAAACCCACATGGTGGAGAGAACAACCCCCAAAGTTGTCCCCTGACCTCACATGATG
This sequence comes from Onychomys torridus, assembly GCF_903995425.1. Lineage (NCBI taxonomy): Eukaryota > Metazoa > Chordata > Mammalia > Rodentia > Cricetidae > Onychomys > Onychomys torridus. Next base: position 7,848,296 of record NC_050446.1, on the reverse strand, counting down.
CCAGCACGCCAGTAGCATATCTACCTCCCACATACACACACAATAAATAAATAATGTGATTAAAATTTAAAAGCATAAAAAGGGTCCAGAATGAGTGGAAACAAGCAGCTGCTTAGAGACAACAGGGACACTCTGGAAACCCACACAGCAAGACAATAAAGAGCAATGAAAACAGAAGTGAATGACCACAGCTCAGAGGAATCTCACAACCATGCAGAGCAAAGGAAGGCAGATCTTTTTTCTTCTCAAGTAGCCCTGGCTGTCCTGGAACTCACTCTGTAGACCAGGCTGGCCTCAAACTCAGATTCTGCCTGCCTCTCCCTCCTGAGTGCTGAGATTAAAGGTGTGCGCCGCCACCACCAGCAGAAGTCAGATTTTAAAGGACCAGAGCCAATGCTCACACCCATGTGAAACTCACAGCAGGCTCTTCTGATCCATGCCACTCAGTAGGAGCATGGCTTCTGGGAAGGGAGGGCTAGTGGAGAACCGTACGTGTGGGATTCCTGTGCTTCTCCATACACGTGTCTATTTCTTTTTTCAAGGCCAGCCTCTACCATATAGTGAATTCAAGGCTAGCTTGGGTTACATGAGACTTTGTCTCAAACAGAAAAGTTGAACAAATTAAAGGAATGACATATTACTTCATGAGAGAAGACTACACACAGAGAGACTGTGAAATGAGAATAGAAATCATGCTTGCATTTGGCTGGCAAGATGGCATGGGGGCTGGTAAAAGGGCTGCCAAGCCTGAGGATCTGAGTTCAATCCCCAGGACCCACACCTCGAAAGGAGAGAAAACCAACTCCTTGGGTGTGCTCTGACCTCCACAGAAGCGCATGGCACACACATTCGCCCCTACAAATAAATATGTGTAATAAAAATTTCAATATAAAAGAGAAGTGAGCCTTTCTTTCTGGGGTTTGCAGGGGCACCTTACCTGAGCTGCTTGGCATAGCTGAGCTCAATCTCAGTTCTCTCCTTGACAAACTTGATGTACTTTTCAAGAATATCGATTCCCCACTGGGTATGTTTTTCTAAGTTGTCAAACTGATCCTGTTTGGAAAAAGAGAGAGAGGGGAGTTTATTGTCTCTTTCTGTAGCTACCAGTTCCAGGGCGCAGCCCTCCCCATCATTCGCTGATCCAGGAAAGCGGCTCTAACATTTTCCATGATGACACTCGGGGGCTTTTCTGTTGAGAGCTTTACATCAACATTACCAAATTTGGTTTGAGCATGGTCCCGAGTTAGGATCTGTGGCCCATTCACCCCTGCTTTCTCTCCCTTTTAGACACATGACTCCTATATATAATTAATGTTCCATTACAAAGGAAAATGTCTCGGATGCCAAAAGCTGACAAGTGAAACACACACACACACACACACACACACACACACACACACACACACACACTCTCCCTAGGGCAGAAGAGATGGCTTAGGAGTTAAGAGCACCTGCTGCTCTTGCGGAGGCCCAGAGATTGGTTCTCAGCACCCATGTCAAGGGGCCCACAGGCAAAACTCTAGCTCCTGGAAATCAGAAACCCTTTCTAGACTCCTAAAACACCTTCATGTACATGTGCATACACAATAAATAAAAATAATTCCTTACATTTGTTTTATGTATATGGATGCTTTGCCCATGTGTATGTAAGTGCACCATCTGTGTGCCTGGTACCCATGCAAACCACAAGGTCTCAGATCCCTGGATCTGGAGTTACAGGTAGTTAGGAGCTGCCATCTAGGAGCTGGGAATCAAACCCAGGTCCTCTGGAAGAGCAGCCAGTGCTTTTAACTGCTGAGCCTTCTCTCCAGCTTTCCCCTCTCCTTTTCTGTTGAGACAGGGTCTCACCCTATAACCCTTACTGGCCTGGAACTCACCGAGAGCCACCTGCCTCTGCCTCAGGAGTGCTGGGATTAAAGGTGTGCACCACCACACCCAGCATCTTTTTTTTTTTTTTTTTTTTTTTTTTTTTTTAAAGAAAGAACTGTCTATTTAAATTTGGAGAGAGGAAGTGGTAGGGGAAGGGTTATGAAATTCAGCATTTTTCAAATGAGTGAAACAGCTCAATGTGGACTTTGCTATAGTATGTGCCACCGACAATGGTTGGATCCAGGGAACCAAAATTGAGCAGGGTAAACCACACCTTGCAGTGTTTCTTGTAGTTCACCTTGGGTGTTTCTGCTTTGAAGAGCAAGACAGGCAGATGTGCCGGCCTGCTGATGCACAGCTGTAGAGAGGGTCGGTACTCTCCTGAGCACAGGTAAAGGGTGGGAGGGCCCCAGGGAATGGACAAGAGTGATGACATTGGAGGCAGTGTAGGCCTGCAGTGCACAGTGACGGAGCTCAGACTCTCTAGAAGGCTCAAACTGCTCTTGCACTGTGACCACAGATCTGTGTGGAATCATGTGAGGCAGAGGCCAGAGCAGGAGGGAGCCATTTTGGAGACACTTGGCAAATGCTACTATAAGCGACATGTTGGCTCCAGACTCTAAGCAAGGGGGAAGGGCTGCAGGGTGACTCGGGTTCAGCTTCCTGAGTGCAAATAAATCGTTCACAAAGGAGGAAGGACTCTATCCTTGCGAATTGAGGGGTTGGTATGCACAACAGAGCCTGGAAGCACAGATGGACGGAGCTCACAGAAGGATGCCGGGGAGTGCATGGGTCTAAAAGGACAGCCATAGAGCGAGTGCCAGAGGGTGGACAGCACACACAAGAACAGCAAGGAGGACTGGCCCAGGAAGTGGAGCCCGAGAGCGGTGGAACACAGCCAGAGAATGCATTAGAGCCACCCAGGGTGAGTCTCGAGCCAGGTCAGATGGAAGCATGCTGCTGCCTCAGAGGGAACCTCAGAGAGGATGAGGCTCTGGCCAGCCATAGATAGGACTTCACTGACCCAGGCCACCAACTGTCTCAATGGCTCTGCTGTGGTCCCTAGTGTGCCCAGAATCCCTGCCTAGTTTCACCAAGACATGCAAAGTGGGGAGGGTCAAGTCAATACATAAATGACGTTCTTCCCGGCCCTGTCCCTGAGATATGGTTGACATTGGCACAGTGCTGGGCTGCAGCTCAGTTGGTGGCGTGCTTGCCTGGCGCACATGCAGCTCTGGGTTCCTCATGAACTGAGTGTGATGGCACACGCCTGTAATCTCAGCACTCAGAAGGTGGAGGCAGGAGGATCAGATGCTCAAAGTCATCCTCAGCTGTGTGGCAAATTTGAAAACGGCCTGGTCTACATAGCGGGGAGGTGAGCTGGCGATGGCTCAGGGGTTGAGATCACCTGCTGCTCTTGCAGAGGACACAAGCTCTATACTCAGCGTCCACTTTGCCCTGTGTAACTCCAGAGCATCTTAGGCTTCTTCTGACCTCCTCGGGCACTGGACTTATGTGCCCAAACCTCATGAACACACACATACAAATAATAATAAAAAAATAAATAAAATCTTGGCCAGGCGGTGGTGGCGCAATGCCTTTAATCCCAGCACTTGGGAGGCAGAGGCAGGCGGATCTCAGTGAGTTTGAGGCCAGTCTGGTCTACAAATCAAGTTCCAGGACAGCCAGGGCTGCACAGAGGAACCCAATCTTAAAAAAAAAAAAAAAAAAAAAAAAAAATCTTAAGAAAAAAATCTTCTCATATATTACATCCTGACCCATGGTTTCCCTCCACCCCTCTCCCCAACCTCTTACCTCACCTTCCCTCTCTCACCCAGATCCATTCCTCCTCCATTTCCCTTCAGAAAAGGGCAGGCCTCCCAGGGATATCAACCATACGTGGCATATCAAGTTGCAATAAGACCAGGCACATCCCTTCATATGAAGACTGGATGAGACAACCCAATAGGAGGAAAAGGGTCAAACAAGCAGGCAAGAGAATCAGAGACAGCCCCCTGTTAGGAATCCCATAAGAACACCAAGCTACTCAGCCATAACTTATATTCAGAGGACCTAGGTCAGACCCCTACAGGCTCCCTTATCTCTTCGACCCCCAGTGAGTCTTGGTCAATTGATTCTGTGGACCATGTTCTCCTGGTGTCCCAGACCCCATAGAATCTTTCAAAAGAGGCTGTACATCTTTAGTCAGACACAGTGATATGATGTATACATCTATAATCCCACCTCTCAGGAAGCTGATCCAGGATTACATGAGCCCAGGAGTTCAAGGCCAGCCTAAGCAACACAATGAGATCTGTCAGCAACAACAAAAGCTATGCACACTTAGCATATATAACCCGAAGAGTCCAAAGGTAAGTATGTACCCAGGAGACTGACCATCGCCACATCTACCTAACCAATGCATATCCACCTTTAAAAGCTTTCTCTTGTCTTTGGACTCCTTGTGTGTGACTCAAGTTCTTCCAACACAACGCGGGATTGTTGAGTGCTGCTGAGCAGAGTGCTGTGCTCTTCCGCTGGCTTCGGCATCAACCTTGAGTCCCTCAGTCACCTGACCTACTTTCCTTCCCTTCCTGTGATAAAACACCCTGACCAGAGGCAATGGAGAGGAGAAAGTATAGACTCAGCTTACACTCCAGGTCACAACCCGTCACTGAGGGAAGTCATGGCAGGAACTGAAGCAAGGATTTGAAGCAGAAACTATGGAGGAATGCTGCTGGCTAGCTTTCTCACAGACTTGTGTTTACCAAGGTAAGCATGGTTCCAGGACCACTGGCCTAGGGAATGGTGATACCCACAGTGGGCTGCAATCTCCTAAATCACTTAACAATCAAGACCACATAATCATGCCCACAAGCCAATCTGGTGTGAACATTCCCTTCATTGACACTTCCTCCTCTGGTGACACCGTGTCAAGCTGAGAGTTAATGCTGGGATTACCGTCTCACAGTCACCGTATCTAACTTAACTGCTTTAGTCTTGTTCCCAGCCAAGTGCATGGAACAGTATCAACCAAAGACACTGGAATCTTCTGCCACTAAAATGACTCTCACTGTAAAATGCTTTTCCTTATAACCAATCTTTCCAAATGTCCTTATTAAAAGGGGGGCAAAGACTTAACATTCTCTGCTTTTTAGTCCTCAATCTATCCCACACCCCTCCCAGATTCCATTTTAAGCAACGCTGCTCAGATTGTTTATTTATGTTATCTCTGCAGAGGAGGGTTGTTGAGTGAATGAGCGGGGTAAACAGGACGGCAGGTCTCTGTAAACAACTGGAGAAGGTAAATACACAGTGAACTCAAGCCATGGCTGTGAATGAACGGCACTCAGGACTTCTCCAAAGTGCTCTGCTGGTCAGTGACCCTTCTTTGATCTAGTTTCTTTTCAACCAGATTTATTTAAAGATAAAAGCTGGGGTGATGGCTCTGTGGGTAACAACATGTTTGGCCTTGAAAGCATGAACACCCTATCCACAATACCCTTGTCAGTCAAAGTGCCCAGCGCTGGGTAGGTGGATGGTGTTTCTGAAGATGACACCTGAAGTTGACCTCGGGCCTCCACAAGCATGTACACACACACACACACACACACACACACACACACACACACCTCTAATATATTATTTATATCTATCATCTATCTTGATATCTCTTATCTATCATCTACTTACCTATCTACCTACCTATCTATTAAAATTGGTATTGATATATATCAAGTGCTGGGGCTGTGCAGCTCAGTGGTAGGAAGTGTGAAGTCCAAGCCTCCACACTGAAAAAAAAAAAAAAAAAAAAACTCTCCCCTCCCCTTGAATTCTCTCTACAACGCCATCGCCTCTGAAAGCTCTTAAAGGCTCTTGGATTCCAATCTGCCTGACACAACACTTTGATGCTCTGTAGGAAGGGTGGGTATCTCCAAGTCCCTGCAAACAAAACCAAGCAACCCCTTCACAGAAACTATGTCCACCTCACAACTGACTGCCCAATAATATTGTTGTTTTGGTTTTTTCGAGACAGGGTTTCTCTGTGTAGCTTTGCACGGTTCCTGGATTTCACTTGGTAGCCCAGGCTGGCCTCGAACTCACAAAGATCCACCTGCCTCTGCCTCCTGAGCGCTGGGATTAAAGGCATATGCCACCACTGCCCAGCCAATAATATGGTTTCATTGGCATTAGTTTTGAGACAGGGTGTTCTATGTAGCCCAGGCTGGCCTCAAACTCCCTATGTAGCCTGGATGACCCTGAACTCCTGATCTCCCTGCCTCAACCTCCCACTCGCTGGAATTAGAGGCATGCATCGACAAGCTGGTACTGGCAATCAAACCCAGGGCTTTGTGCGTGCTAGGCAAGCACTCTGTTAGCTGAGCTACACCACAATCTTCAACAATGTGTTTTCAATAGTTATCAGTTACCAAGACCATTTTACAAACTGTACCAAAGCCCTTCCTCAAAGAACAGGATGCAGCTGGATGAAGTGGTGCACGCCTTTGATCCCAGCACTCAGGAGGCAGAGGCAAGTGGATCTGAGTTTGAAGTCAGCCTGGTCTACAAAATGAGTTCTAGGACAGCCAGAGCTACACAGAGACACAGAGAAACCCTGTTTCAAACGAAACAAAACAACCTACAACCAACCAAACCAAACAAACAAAAAACAAGAATCAAACAGGACAGAGGATCTTCATAGTAAAGCCTTAAATAGTAACAAGAAAATAAACGCTTGCTGCCTCCAAGCAGCATCCTCTACAGGCGCTATTAAGGCATCCCTGAAGGGACCACACCCTGTTGTTACTATCACAGGACAAGGCAGCCAGAGGAAAATTCAAAACAGATGAAAAACCAAACGGCCCACTTACATTCTTGACTAAAATGTGGAAAATTTATTTAATGGGAAGAAATTCCAAATCTTAAAAAGACTCCTTTGTGAGCAAACATTGTAAATGGTCCTTAAAAAATATTCCAGGCTCCAGTGAGGATGTTGTTGTTATCAAGAAAGTATTCCTTCCAAACCTGGCCTGGTGGCAGAGCCTGCAACCCTGCCCAGCAGGAAGGCTGAATTAGAGGGATCACCAGGAATTCAAGAGCAACCTTGTCTCAAAACAAACAAACAAAAGTCAGTGGCCTGAGATGGCTCCCGAAGATAAAGACACTCACCTCCAAGCCAGGGCTGATCTCTGGGGCCCACATGATGGAAGGGAGCTGACTCCCACAAGCTGCCCTCTCACCTCTATATGCACACAGTGGCATGTATAAAATGTAACAATAAGCCCTTCCTTTTGCCTGGGGTTACATGACTGCAGCCCTACAGACCCTTTGTTTGCCCTCTTAAAATTTATTGAGGCCCCTAAGGAGCCTTTAAGTAGATTACATTTATTACTATTTATTTTATGGGAAATGATAGAGATTTTTTAAAAGCTATTCACTTGTGTATCAATAACAAGTACACCACATGTTTATGTAAATGGCATTGCTTTTCTGCTTAAGAACTGGAGTCTTCCAAAGCAAACACAGTGGTGGGAAGAGCGGCGTCAGCGCAGACCGGCTGTCGGTGTGTTCTTTCTGCAGCCATTCCTGACCAGGTGAATTAGGAAGAAAGGTAACGGCACAGGCGGGCAGGAGGAAGGGGAGGACCAGCCTGCCTCCTTCCCTCCTTCTCCCACTGGTTGTTTCTCTTTATTTATTTTAGACAGAGTCTCTCTTTTATAGCCCAGGCTAGCCTTATACTCACTACGCAGCCACAGTGACTCAATTCCTGAGCCCTGCCTCTATACCTTTCCAGTCCTGGTGTAACAGGTGTGCACCTGGTAAAGTCTTTACCATTTTGTGGGGGGTGGGTGCCATGGGTAGACGTTATGGCCCTGGCATACTAGACACTTACTCTACACTGACCCACATCCTCAGCCCTAAGAGTCATTCAATGGCCTTTGCAGATAACTGGATCTCTTCCTTGTATACCACACCAATAGTTTCTCAAAGACTAGGGACCGTATGATAGCAGCAGCCACAGCAGCAAACTGTCCACACCAGTTACGGTGAAACCCACCAGTCCACCTTGCATTGCAAATGGCACTTTTACCTATGCATGATTATGCATTATTCACTGGTGTCAGGCAGTCTCAGCTGTCGAAGTGACACACCAGGAAAGAGGGGGCCTCAACTGAGGAATTACCTCCATCAGACTGGTCTGTGCGTGTGCTTGTAGGGCTTTTTACTTAATTACTAACTGCTATAGGAGGCTCTTGCCCACCACGGGCAGTGCTATCCCTAGGCAGGTAGGCCTGGGCTACCTAAGAAAGACAACCGAACAAGCAGGAGGAGTCAGCAAATTGTGTTCTAAGGTCTTGGCTTCAGTTCCTGCCTCCAGGCTCCTTCCCTGGCTTCCCTCAAAGACAGAGGTAACCTACCTGTAAGCCAAATAACCCCTTTCCTCCCCAAGTTACCTCTGGCTAGTGTTTTATGACAGCAAGCACACTAAAGTATTTAGTATTTAGGAAATACTTTCCTTGGTATATGTAGATCTTTTAAGATTGCCAGCGAAGCTATTCACTCATTAAAAACACTTTTTAAAAAAAATTGCATTTATCTCATCATTGCCCATCTCTTCCCAGGTATTTAAATATTTGGAAGGTGTCAGGCTCATAGTGCAATACAAATTTCCTCCAATTCTAATTTTTTACATAGAAGCCAGAATGTTCTAATTAGCAACAAGAGTTGCCAGTAGGTCTTCACTCAGTGAGGAAATCTCTGCCATGTACGCAGGAGCTTGTCTCTGAGGTGAGAGTGGAGTCCTAAGAAAGAAAAGCCACTAATCCGGCTTCTGACTCAAACAAACACGCAACTGTTCTGCTAGACACGAATGTGCTGAAGAATGCATTCTGTCGCAGCACGTACACTAGGAAGGGGGCTTGTCCACGAATCAAGACTTCATAAAACCAAGACTCTGAGCTAGGTATGGGAGCGCACACCTGCAATCCCAGCACTGGGGAAGTAGAGGTTGGTAGATCAGGAGTTCAAGGTCATTTCTTGGCAACTTTGAGGGCAACCTGGGATACACGAGACCTTGTCTCAAAACAAATCAAACAAACAAACAAACAAAAAAACAACCCATAATAGGCTGGGCTGGAGAGATGGCTCAGCCGTTAGGAATGTTTACTGCTCTTGCAGAGGACTTGGGTTCAATTTCCAGACTGTAACTGTAGTTCCAGGAATCCAACACCCTCTTCTGACCTCTAAGGGCTTCTTCACGCACGTGGTGCTCATAGTCACATATAAATAAAAGTGAACAAAGGGCTGGAAGATGGCTCCGTGGGCAAAGTGCTTGCTGTACAAAAACGAGGACCTGAGTTAGGATCTCCCACGGCCTGGAATCTTAGCACCTGAGAGGAAGAGACTGGAGACTCTCTTGGCCAACCAGTTCCACTAAATTAGCAAGCTCCAAGCTTGGTGACAGAGCCCGTCTCAAAAGGTTGAGAACGGCTGGAGAAGACATTTGCCATCAGTCTCTGGCCTCTAAATGCACACGCACGGATGTACCCCCCCCCCAAATAAACTGGGTATCAGTATGCTCACAAAATCACAAATTTCAAGGGGACTAATCATGGAGCCATTCCAACATGCATACACACAATACACACACAATGCATGAGCTTGTGAGTATGCACACACACAATAAAGAAACATACTTTCAAAAGATGTATTTATTTATTTTGAGAAAAGGTCTCTCTGTAGACCAGGCTGGCCTTGAACACCTGCCTCTGTTCCACAAGTGCTGGGATCACAGGCATATGGCACTATCTATGTCTGGCTTGTAAATAGTATTCTATACAGACATGTTTTCATACATTCCTTTGTAATATGTCACAAATACTTGGTCTGTAAATACTTATTAGCTTATCTGTAATTGGGTTGATGGGAAAATCTTCTAAGATAAGAGAAATATAAGGTCACTTGTGCCTCGGCCAACTAGTGATAAAAAATGAAGATAAAACATTTAGGAAAGCCACACTGACATCCACTTCAAAAGCCTGTCACAAAGTATCGAACCATGGCTTCTTTGATTGATACACTTCCTATTTTGTCCCCATGAAAACCAGAAATCATTCTTCAGGAAATGGCACCAAGTAATGCCCACATGTGGATTGTTCATCAATTGCATATAAAATTTCACACTTAGGGAAAGAAGAAAAAACTTAAATTCAGGGTTAGTTGGGCATAGTGGATCACCAAAGTTTGAAACAGGACTGGGCTACAGTGAGACCCTCTCAAGAGAAAAAGAGGAGAATTAGGGGAGAAGAAGAGACCGGGAGAGAACAGAGAGATGGCTCAGCTGTTTGCAGCTCTTCCAGAGGACCTGGGTTCAGTTCCCAGCACCTACATCGGGCAGCTCTGTGGTGGTATTGTGTTCCCCGAAATATTGTGTGTTCCCCGAAATAAACTTATCTGGGGTCAGAGAACAGGACGGCCACAATATGAAACATGAGGATAGGCAGTGGTAGCACATGCCTTTAATCCTAGCATTCCAGAGACAGAAATACCTCTGGATCTCTGAGTTCAAGGCCACATTAGAAACAACTAGGCATGGTGACATACGCCTTTAATCCCAGAAATCCAGCCTTTAATCCCAGGGAGTGATGGCAGAAAGTAGAAAGGTACATAAGGCGTGAAGACCAGAAACTAGCAGCATTTGGCTGGTTAAGCATTCAGGCTTTGGAGCAGCACAGTTCAGTTGAGATTCATGTGGATGAGGACTCAGACATCCAGTCTGAGGAAACAGGATCACCTGAGGAACTGGCAAGGTGAGGGAGCTGTGGCTTGTTCTGTGTCTCTGATCTTTCACCATTCACCCCAATAACTGGCCTCATATTTGATTTTATTAATAAGACTTTTAAGATTCATGCTACACAGCTCATAACCATCCATAACTCCAGCTCCAGGTGATTTCATATCCTCTTCTGGCTTTTGTGGACACACACACGCGCACATACACATAAATAAAAATAAAAAATCTTGAAAGAGAGAGGAGAAGGAAGGTGAGAAAATAAAGTTCAGGATTAATATTGTCTAAAAGCCAAGAATGTAGATAATTTAATCCCCTATCAATCAAAATGTCTGTGGAAATTACGAGCACTTTTTTTAAACAATAAGTAATATAGACTGTGTCTTAGTTAGGGTTACTATTGCTGCAATGAAACACCATGACCAAAGCAAGTGAGGGGGGGGGGAGGTGTTGTTGTTTTTGCTCTTTTGAGGGACCCACCACCCAGCTCCCAAATAAATCACACATGGAGGATTATTCTTAATTATAAATGCCTGGTCTTAGCTTGGCTTGTTTCTTGCCAGCTTTCCTTAACTTAATTTATTCCATTTACTTTCACCTCTGGGCTTTTCCCATTCTCTTACTTCTGTAAATCTTACTCTTACTTCATGGCTTGCTGTGTAGCTGGGTGGCTGGTCCCTGGAGTGCTCCTCCTTCTCTGGCTCCATCTTTCTTCCCTTCCTCACAGATTTCTCCTTCTGTATATTCTCTCTGCCTGCCAGCCCTACCTATCCCATCTCCTGCCTCACTATTGGCCGTTCAGCTCTTCATTAGACCATCAGAGGTTTTAGACAGGCCCAGTAACACAGCATCACAGAGTTACACAAATGCAACATAAACAAAAGTAACATGCCTTAAAATAATGTTCTACAACAGAAGGGGTTTATTTGGCTTATACTTCCATATCATTGTTCATCATTGCAGGAACTGATGCAGAGGCCATGGAGGGTACTGCTTTCTTAGAGAACCCAGGACCACCCCCACCCACAATGGGCTGTGCCTTCCACCAATCACTAACTAAGAAAATGCTCTATCTACAGGCTTGTCCATAGTCCCATCTTATGGAGGCATTATTCTCAATTGAGGCCCCCTCCTCTCTGATGACTCTGGCTTGTGTTAAGTAGACATAAAACTAGCCAGCACAGACTGTTTCTACTCTATGCTAAGACAGCCATCCATCTAACACCCCTCCCCATAGATGTATGTGTATAGACAGAGTTTAACTCTGTAGCCCAGGCTGGCCTCAAACTCTCAGAGACCCACCTGCCTCTGCCTCTGAAGTGCTGGGATTACAGGAGTGCACCACTACATCTGACCCATCTCAGCCTCTTCAGCTTTTGGAATTTCTTCTTGTAACTGTTTTGTACTTAATAATAATTGTCCATTTTTCTGCCAGAAACTTTGTATTTGTTGTATTGTTTTGTAGAAGTTCTTTATAGGCTACATTTTGAATAAATGTGTTTTTTTGTAAAAAGAGACTGAAAACCATGGAGCAGGTAATAGTTGTTGCCACCAAGTCTGACAACTTGAGTTTCAATTCTGGTTCCAGAGGGTAGAAAATGAGAACTGACTCCAACAACTGCCCTTTGACCCTCACATGTGTGCAATGACAGAAGCATGTCCCCCACAAACACGCAAAATAAATCTTTAAGAAGTTTTCCTTAGATTGTTTGATTTGAAACTTTGTATATGATTGCTATAGACTAAATGCTATATGCAACCCAAATTCTTTTTTTTCCCTTTTCATTTTCATTTATTTTTATTTTTACTTTTTTGTTTTTAGAGACAGGGTTTCACTGTGTAGCTTTGAAGTCTGTCCTCCTGGAACTCTGTAGACCAGGCTGGCCTCGAACTCACAGAGATCTGCCTGGCTCTGCCTCCCCAATTTCATGACTGAAATCTAATCCATGCCGGAGGTACGGCTTTGGGGGAGGTGATGATGTCATGAAGGAGAGGACTTTGTGTCATGAACGGAATCAGATTAAGGCCTCTGTACAGCAGCCCCTGACAGCTCCCTTCTAACTTCTACTAAGAGGGGTTTAAGTGATAAGACAGTGTCTAGTGTCTGCATGCCAGGAAGTGGTCCCTCATTGGACACCACGTCTGTGAGCCTCTGACCTTGGACCTTTCAGCCTCCAGAACTGGGAAAAAGAAATGTTTCTCACGAGCCACCCTATTTACAGTACTTTACAACAGCTGACCAGACAGGCTAAGACAAGCACATTTTTGACACACAGACCCAAGGCTTGCTGACCTTTGGGGCTGGGTCAGGAAGGTTTCCCCACACCATTATACACTTCTGTATGAGACAAAGCTTCTTCAACAAACATCTTTGGGTGTTGTCCTACTTTGTACCATATGGACTTGATTTGTGGATTATTATTTTAACGGTGCCTAAGGAAGTAATATAAAGCAAGAACTATTATGAAAATAACATCCAGGGAGATAGATAACCCTGTGGATAAAGCCTTTGCTGTGTCCGTGTGACGACCTATGCTCGGGCCCTCAGCATCCACATACAAGCTGAGTAGGGAACCCCAGGCCTGGGGGAGGGCTAGCCAGACTAACATAATCAGCAAGCTTTGGGTACAAAGGCAACTCCAACCTCAGTAAATAAAGCAGGTGCCTCAGGAAGACGCCAGGTGTCAGCCTCTGGATTCCACAAGCACACACATGCACACATGTGCTCCCACACACACTCGAACACTAATACAGACAGACAACACATTAAAAACATCTGCCTTCACTTTACTATAGCCTCATTTCTTCTTAGTAATTCATGCTAAAATAGCACAGATATTACATTTTATTTTAGTGTAATGTTTTTACTGAAAGGAAAAAGGTCTTTACCAACGTCATTTAACATGAACTAGAGAGGCCAGATGTTCATTGCCTGGTGACCTCAGTTTGATTCCTCGGGCTTCATGGTGTTTGAAAATAACTAACTTCCACAAGTGTCCTCTGACCTCCACATGTGTGCTGTGCTGTGGTTACACGCACACACACACACACACACACACACACACACACACACACTGTACTGAATTTTTTTAAGAACAAAAACAGAAACCAAAAGCCCAGGATGTCTTTTCTGCCATCTTTTTACATGTCCACACCACTGCCAAATGCATCTCCCCCCACAATATGCCATTTCCATCAAGTGCTTCTGGCATGGCTGTGCAGCTCCAAATGGGTCACCTCTTTGTCACTGTGTGGGATTCACCACATCCTGTGACATAGGTCCAGACTCTCAAGGCCTGGCAATTGTCCAATCAATATGCGCAGAATGCAGACTCCCAGTACTGAACTCCTCTGGGCACGGGTCAGAGTCCGAACTGTTCACATGCACAGGTCACTACACTAAGAAGCGGGATAGTGAGCGGCAGATGTTCTTCGAGAACACTACAACTGTGAACAATGAAAGTCTGCTGCTCGGGTGGAGCCACTGAAAATCTAACCTATGGGGCTGGGGATGTGACTGAGGTGGTAGAATGATTGCCTAGTACACACAAAGCCCTGGGTTCCGGCCCCGGCATGGCATAATCCATCTGTGGTGATACCCACCTGTATTCCTAGCACTGGGAGGTGGAGGAAGGGCGATCAGAATTTCAAAGTCATGGGACTGGAGAGTTAGCTTAGCAGTTATGCTCTTCCAGAGGACTCAGGTTTGATTCCAGCCCCCAAGTGGCAGTCCTCAGATACCTGTAACTCCAGTTCCAGAAAATCCAATGCCCTTTTCTCACCTCTACAGGTACCAGGCAAGCTCATGTACACACACACATGCAGGTTAAACACACCTACACAGACAAATAAATAAATAAAGGGATTTCAAGGCCCTCTTCAGCCAGTTCAAGGCCAGCCTGGGATACAGGAAACTGTCCTTCTAACTTATGAAGAACTTGTAATGACATGAGAATGTTATATATAGAAAGGAGTGTCACCGGGCATGGTGGCACAGGCTTAGGATCCCAGTATTCAGGATGGTAAAACAGGAGACTGAAAAATCCAGTCCAGCCTTGGCTACATAGCAAAAAAAAAAAAAAAAAAAAAAAAAAAAAAAAAAAAAAAAGAGGCAAGGTAAATGGTAAAGTACTTGTTGAACACATGCAAAGCCCAGATTCCAATCCTCAGCAACACACACACACACACACACACACACACACACACACACACATCACAATCACAGAATTCTACAAATAAACAATGATAAACTTTTTGATTATTATTCAATCATGCCCTCTCCAGGAACATTCTAATTCCGAGAGTCATGCACAAAAAGGTTTTTTTTTTTTTTTTTTTAAATCTCTAAGGCACTGGGCAGTGATGATGCATGCCTTTAATCCCAGCACTGAGAAGGTAGAGGCAGGAGGATCTTTGTGAGATCTCAGCCTGGTCTACTGATTGAGTTCCAGGACAGCCAGGGCTGCACAGAGGGACCTTGTCTTGAAATTAAAAAACACAATTCTAAGGCTTCTGATAAAACTCAGTGTTAGACAGCTTGCTTTGAATGTGGTTCAATCCCCAATACCATACAGAAAATATCAAAAATAAATAAATAAATAGAACTCTCAAGCAGTGGCCTTCTCAAGCTATTGCCAGAGAACTTGTGCTAAGTGTTTGCATTCTTACAATAACCTGGATTGGAGGGCTCTCTGCTCATCAATAATGCAAAGCTGGCTTTGTTTGTTTGTTTGTTTTTTGAGACAGGGTTTCTCTGTAGCTTTGGAGCCTGTCCTGGACTAGCTCTGT
The DNA here is from genome assembly GCF_903995425.1 of Onychomys torridus. NCBI lineage: Eukaryota > Metazoa > Chordata > Mammalia > Rodentia > Cricetidae > Onychomys > Onychomys torridus. Next base: position 7,832,848 of record NC_050446.1, on the reverse strand, counting down.
AGACCAGGCTGGCCTCGAACTCACAGAGATCCACCTGCCTCTGCCTCCCGAGTGCTGGGATTACAGGCGTGTGCCACCACTGCCCGGCATTTATTTGTTTTTTGAGACAGGGTCTCTCTGTAGCCCCAGCTATCTGAAACTCATTGTGTAGACCAGGCTGGCCAGGAACTCACAGAGATCTGCCTGCTTCTTCCTTCCAAGGGCTGGGATTAAAGGCGTGAGCCTTCTTGTCCAGCTTTAAGCTGTAAGCATAAACATTCACAGAGAATTTCAAAGACATCCCATCAACTTGACTCTGCCTTTGAGTGGTTACTTCGATGTCTCTTATTTCAACATTTCGAGTTTCTACTTCTTTTTTGAGTGAATACCAAAACAAGTGTTTATTGACATTCATGTCCATCCCTAGACTTCAAGGGCTGGTATGAGGCTTAGCAGCAAGAACATATGTGGATACACTTCTACAATTATTTACTTGTGTGCACACGTGTGTGCTTTCTATGGCATGTGTGCGAAGGTCAGAAGACAAAACGAGGGAGTTGGTTTTCTCCTTCTACTGTGTGGGTCTGGGAGGCAGAACTAAGGTTGTAAACTTCACAGCAAGAGCCTTTATCCACTGAGCCATCTCCCCACCCTCAGACATGATTGCAGTAAGTCGGGTGGATAAAAGGCAGTGATGGACAGACACGGGCTGCTAGACAACAACATACCATCTTCAGAAGCACTGCCTCCTTTTCTATTTCCTGTCTTTTTGGCTTCTTTGAAGGTAGGCACCAAGAGTCTATTTCTACATTGCAAATCCCTAAACCCACACCATTAGTCCCAGCACTTAAGAGGCAGTGGTAGGCACATCTCTGTAAGTTCAAGGCCAGCCTGGCCTACAGAGCAAGTTCTAGGACAGTCAGGGCTACATAGTCTCAAAGACAAATAAACACTTGCTGACCAGGGCTGGGGAGATGGTTCAGTGGGTAAGAGTGATGCACAGCAAGAGTGGGAACCTGAGTTTGGCACTCCATCATCTGTGTGGAAGTGTCCTTGGTACCCCTAGCCCTGAGGTGTGTGTGTGTGTAAGGGGCAGGACAGCTGCTGGGCTTTGTTGGTTACTGTCAGCCTTGCAGGAGTTTAGTAAGCTCCAAGTTCATGATGCCCTGCCTCGGGAGATGAGGTAGAAGTTTTAGATCAAAATAGCCATTGTCCTCCTCTGTCCTTCAGTTGTGTGCATATCAGTGTGCACACCCATAAACATGTGTTCCTATAACACACACACACACACACACACACACGCCCAATAAGGGCTGAGGATGCATTTCAGTTTCTAGGGTGCTTGCCTACCAGGCACAGAGTCCCAGGCCCCATCCCATAATCTTGTTTCATAACCCTGGTATGGTGGCAAAGCCAGGGAGGTGGAGCCAGAAGAATCAAAAGTTCCTGGTCATCCTTGGCTACAGGGTGGGTTAGAAGGCAGCCTGAGCTAGAGACCTTGTCTCAAAAAAAAAAAAAAAAAAAAAAAGTCAAATCCTTCTGTTTTCCCCAGAGATAAGCCAATGGGAGCCAGCCAGGGTAAGTTTTTTTGGATGAAAGTAGCAATTAATCTTAACTGTTTTCACACCTGGTCTTCCTGGGTTTGACAGTGAGGTGGGACACATTTGTGATGTAATTTAAGAAAATATTTTAGGGCACACCTTTTTAATCCCAGCACTCGGGAGGCAGAGGCAGGTGGATCTCTGTAAATTCGAAGACAGCTTGGTCTAAATAGTAAATTCCAGGACAGTCAGGGTTACACAGTGAGACCCTGTCTCAATAATTTTTTTATGACCAGTTTTGTAATTTGCTCTGATGTTTGGCACAGATGGGTGAGGGAAGATTCCAAACAGATCACCACGGCCACTCCATCTGGAGCCCAAATCTGCTTTATAAATTCTGACTTGGCAGGTGCTAACTGGAAGGAAATTGGCCATCCCACTGGCGTATTTTGTTGTTTATTTTTGTCTCTGAAGGGGTGGCCTGCCAGACAGAAGAAACCTCAAGATTTTTAAGTGGTCAGATGGGCACAATGCTGACTTTATCTACACAAACACAGAGCTGTTTTCACAAGACCTTGATAGATTAAAACCAAACCAAACCATAGCTATGGAGCTATGGAGATTCAGGGCACAAGGCTGCAGGCTCCTTCAAGCTGCCAGGCTGGTTCAAGTTTTCACCATGGCATCCAATCTGAATACTAAGGGGGGAAGCCCCATGAGTCAGTGCCTAGAGTGTCATAAATCACACCAGTGGAGAGGCTCTGTCCCACAGACGGAGTGACATGTCCATTTCCATGCCAACAGTACATCAACAATATACCCAAATAGGTACTATGGGGACCAGCAAGATGGCTCCGTAGGTAAAGGAACTCGCTGCCAGGCCTGACGATCTGAGTTCAATCCCAAAACCTACATGGTTGAGGGACAGAACCGATTCCCACAAGTTGTCCTCTGATCTCCACACTAACCCACAACAGACATGCACTCCACTCTCATACACAAAATAAAATGTAAAAACAAAAACAAAAGTCACATACTTTGTGGCCTGGGGATGTAGGTCAGTTGGGAGAGTGCTTGCCCAGGAGTCTCAAAGTGCTGAGTTCAATCCTCAGCACTCCATAAACTGGCACAGTGGAGGAGCATGCCTGGAGTCCCAGCATTCACTTGCAGGAGAATCAAGAGTTCAAGGTCACCCTCAACCACACAATCAATAGGTACCTGTATATATTTTTTAAGAGATTTAATCCTAGACATGCAGCGCCTTGCCCATGGAAGCCAGGGAGTTGGGCATGCTATGTGGCCACGTTTGGATGAACTCCCTCCCAGTTTTGTTTATCTCTTTCTTATAAACAAGTGGGAATCTGTGTGTATCTGGTAGTCGTCTGAGTTCGTTTCCCTGACAGAGGACATCACTGAGTCTGACTGAGCTGGCATCCACCACCCATCTTAGTTTGTATTCTCTTGGTGTTCCGGTAGCCCAGGGATGAAGGGCTAAAGCGGACTGCCACTTGAGAAAATGGCAGCGTTTCAAAGTCCTTGAGCACTCACCTCCTGTGAGTCTGGTAAGGCATTCAGAGAGAGTGCAGGGAACTCTCTGCTCCAGCTGGCTGCACCCCTGCTGAGCTGGCAGAGCACCCTAGCCTCCTTGCCCACTGGTAACCTGTGGTATAGCGCAGTTCTCCAAGCTTTTAGTTTCATGTTAGTGCAGGTCAATTTAAGTGTGGCAGAAATCGAAGTTTTCAAATGATTATGTTGCTGTTTTCAAGTGGCAACGCTTGCTAGACCAGAGAGGACAAGGAAAGCCTGGCATAGAAATCGCCAAAGGGTGCTGGCAGAGCCAGGAGGATCTCTGTGAGTTCGAAGACAGCCTGGGCTACAGAGCGAGTTCCAGGACAGGAACCAAAACTACACAGAGAAACCCTGTCTCAAGAAAAAAAAAAAGAAAGAAAGAAATAGCCAAAGGGCAACTGCGGCTCAATGCAAAGGGACCTGTTGGGTTACAGAATGGCTCAGCAGTTCAGAGCACCGGATGTTCTTGCAGAAGACCTGCAAGTCTATAACCCCAGTACTTGCGAAGTGGTGGCAGGAGGATCAGGAGTTCAAAGCCATCTTTGGCTACAAAGTAAATTCAAGGCTAGCCTGGGCTACATGAGGCCCTGCCTCAAAAAAAAAAGAGATTAAAATAATAACAATTAAAAAAAATAAAAATAGAAGAGCAATAAGCAGGTCGGGCAGAACATTTCCCAGCCTTGGAGAGGCCCTAGGTTTGATCCCTGCCAAGGGGAAACAGACAAAACACAACAACAACAACAAAAACCCAAAGAAAATACTCTAAAATAACATCCAACTACTGGTTATTTTTTCCAATATATTTTTTTTGTCTTTTTTTTTTTTCTTTCCAGAGCTGAGGATCGAACCCAGGGCCTTGCACTTGCTAGGCAAGCACTCTGCCACTGAGCTAAATCCCCAACCTCCAATATATTTTTGATATAACATAAAGCTAGATATTCAAAACTAGACTAGAGGGGTTTTGAGTAGTGTAAACCATGGTAGTAATCTCCAGAAGTGTCATACCAGAGGATCTGAAAGCAGGTGCTCGGCAGTTCCCTGGGGATTCCCACAGCCCTCGGCTGAGGGACAGCCTTGCACAACAATGTGTTGGTAGAATTGAACTGTACCACAGGCAAACTGAGTGTTGTGTCTAGCCCATCTAACTGTAGTGGTCTTAAAACAGAACCGAACAGTTATACAGGATTAGGTAAAAATGTCAATCCCAGACACACCATGACGGCCATGATCTTCGGCTCTAGCTCCCATCTCCCATGTGTTCTGAGAAGACTCGAAGCCACTAACTGCTGCTTTTAGTAGATAATTAACAGCTGATTCAGTAGAAATTAATTCCCATGGGGAGTAATTCCTTTCGATTGGGCCAACTACATGTGTATTCTTAAATAGCACCTGTGAGACCCTTCCAACCTGTTTAGCAACAAGAGTCCTCGGCCTTCCTTCATTAAGGAGACTAAGCAGGGAGGCAGGCCTCAGGCACCCAGGAGGAGTTCAGATGACTCTTCCTCCAGCTGAAGACCAGCGGTCTCCAGAGGCATTCACCTTGGCTCTAAATCGCCGAAGACTGAGGAGCTTCTCACATTCACCTTTGTCATTATAGCCATGACCAAGATGCCCCGGGCCAAGCCACCTTCTTTATGTGTGTGTGCACGCCCACAGGTGTGTGTATGTGTGGGGGGGGTGCGCACATGGAGGCCAGGGGCTACCATCAGGTGTCTTCCCTGACTACTTTCCACCTGAAATTTTATTTTTACGAGGCAGGGGCTTTCAGCTGCTCCAGTTGGCCAGCTTGCCCTGGAATTCTGACTCTACCTCCCAAGGGCAGATTACAGGGATGAACAACCTGGCCTGGTTATTTCTGAATTTTATATTACATTTTCTTTATTTACTGTGTATGTTTGTGGATGTGCCACAGTGCTTATGTGAAGGTCAGAGGCAACATATGGGCTTAGGTTCTCTCCTTACATCACGTGGGTCCAGGGGCTCAAATTCAGGTCAGCAGGTGTGGCAGCAAGCGTCTCTACCTGCCAAGCGATCTGGCTGACCCTCACTCATCTATTTTTGTCGTACTAGAGACACTAGACAATGGGATTCTCCTAGGCTGCACCCCAACCCTATTTTCTTTTAACCATTAGCATCTTTGTTTGAGACAAGATCTCATGTAGTCTAAACTATCCTCAAATTGGATATGGAGCTGAGAAGAACCCCAAACTCCAGATCCTCCGGCCTCCACCTCCCAAGTCCTGGGATTTCAGACATGCCTGACTACACTAGTCCTGTTTTTTTATTTTTATTTTGAGATAAGATCTTACTAAGTTTCACAGGCTGGCCTGCAACTCTCTATGTGGCCCAGACAGGCTTTGAACTTATGACCCTGTTGTGATTTGAAAGAGACAAGTCCCCCATTGGGACATGTATTTGAACCCTAGATGGTGGCACTATTTGGGGAGGTTATGGAGCCTTTAGGAGTACAGCCTTGCTAGAGGAAGTCCATCATTGGGCCAGGCTTTAATGTTTGGTGGCCTCACTCCTCTTCCTGATCCTCTCTGTTTCCTGTGTGTATAAAGATGTGATCAACCAGCTTCCTCCTGTTTCTGCCAGCATGCCTTGCCTTTCTGGCCATTACTGGTTTTCCCTCTGGAAACTTAAGCCAAAATAAACTCTCTCTTCTGGCCTAGTATGGGGTCACACACCTTTCATCCCAGCACTCAGAAGGCAGAGGCAGGTGGATCTCTGTGAAGTCAGAGCCAGCCTGGGCTACACAGCAGGGTGAAATCTGAATAAAAATCTCTTTCTTCCCTAAGTTGCTTTGGTCAAGGTAATTATCACAGTAAGAAAATTAACCAGTTCAGATACCCTTGCCTCTGGGCCTCAGTAGCTGGAATCACAGATCTGTGCCACCACACCTGGCTTGAACTCACCATGCTGAGGCAAATGGTTCAGGGTGTTTACTGTATTCACAATCTTGCAACCACCGCTTCATCTGGTTCCAAAACATTTCCATCACCCCCACATATACCATGATCCATGAAGCAGTCATTACCTACTCTTCAACTGCCAGTCTGAGTTCGCTCTCCATGGATTTACCTGCTCTTCCTGTTTTATCTAGAGAGATCCATACACCAACCACACCAGGCTCCGCCCCTTTACTCCCTCACTGTCAGTGTTCCCTCCAGTCCTAGCACAGGCCAACACTGCAGGATAATATCCCACTGCACAGAGACACATAGTTAGCCTCCAGGAGTCTGTGGTTTTCTATGCTTTTTCTGATGTCAGTCCCTCCCACAGTCCCCCACACGAAGTGGCTTTGGTTCTTGTCTCTGAAGGGTTCGGCCTCACAGCTCTGTGTTTGTGTCTGGGTACCTTCTTCAGCTCTAACCTGCCTATACTCTTCGCATCCATGACCACAAGTAAAAATAACCTCAACTTTTTGCTAGCACTTTAAAAAGTATTCCCTACAAATGTGTACTGCATGACGCACCCCAAAGCCTACAGCCTCACCTCTGCACCCCTCCCGCTCTGCTGAGTCCCATAAACATACAAGATTTCATACATTCATGTACAATCTAGGAGCCACAAAAGAAAGAAAACATGGGGTTGGGGATTTAGCTCAGTGGTAGAGTGCTTGCTTAGCAAGTGCAAGGCCCTGGGTTCGGTCCTCAGCTCTGGAAAAAAAGAAAACATATTTGTGTGTGTGCGTGCATGTGCACACAAGCACACATGTATGTGTGGATGGTTATACACTGTTTTAAAAAAGAACACCTCTTTTTGAGACAGATTCTGGCTATGTAGCCCTATCTGGGCTGTGCTGGCTATGTAAACCAGACTGTCCTCAAATGCTGGAACTGCAGACATGTGTCAGCATACCTACTAATTAAAGGACACTCAAAAGGGTCCTAGCTGAGTGTCTGCTCGGGTGTAGTCATGCCACATTCAATGATCCAAATGCTAAATGGTGTCCCAGCAACATGCTCTTGGAGAGGGGCAAGAACCCATGGATGGGTCATCTTTTTTTTAAGTTCTGACACCAGGCGGTGGAGACAGAGGCAGGCAAATCTCTGTGAGTTCAAGGCCAGCCTGTTCTACAGAGCAAGTTCCAGAACAGCCAGGGCTACATAGAGAAACCCTGTCTTGAAAAACAAAAACAAACAAACAAAAGTTTTGAACATTTCCTGTTTTATCAAGTTTCCCTGAGCTCAACACCCTCTCTGCTTCCAGTATGTTCTACATTCCCTTTTGTCTCTCTTCCTTTTGCCTCACATGATATCAGACCTCCTATAAACTTTAATTCAAAGAGTGCTAAGCATTCACTGTGCAAAATAATATCCTCTCCTCGTTGAGGCTACTCTGGTCTCTGCCACAGCAAAGGATCCACACACACACACACACCTTTTGGCCTGGGCTTTGCCATGAACCTTGAACCCCTGGGCTCAAGTGACTGGCCCGCCTCAGCCTCCTGAGTAGCTGGGACTGCAAGCATGCCTCACGTCCTGGGCTTGAAATGGGTATTAGCTCGGCTCACATCTACAGCCATTTACCAACCCTTTCATTCCAAGCATGTGAGTGGGGGTGGGTCTATACGACAAACAAACACTGTTTATTTTTAAATAAGCAAATCTTCTTATAGACTGGCACACGTGAGTGAGACCCACTGAGGACTGCTGAGGAGACTCTTCTCTGTCCACTTGAGCAATTAACTGTTTAGGTTTTCAGTCATTATTACACGACCAAATGACAGTTTGAAGGAAGATGGACCTGAGAAACAGGGCCTGGGCCTTTAAGAACTGCTCCCTGTGCCCCTGGCCCTCCTCCAAGTTGATGGATCTGCTTAAGTTATCCAAAGCGGCCTTTCCTCTGCCCAACTGCTCACGTCAGCCTTGAAGCACTATGTAGCAAAGGCTGGCCTTAGACTCCAGACCCTCCTGCCTCCACCTCCCCCGGTGCTGGGATGGCAGGAGTTCCCCACCACTTCCAGCTCCAGGTCTGATCCTCCCTCTACTTGTCTGCACAGTCCACTTTCTCAGCCCGTTCCTGTGGGAGCTTTTAAACCAACAGAACAGGCAGCCAAAAAGTTGCACATGCATGTATGAGTGTGAGTGTGTGAGTGTGTGTGTGTGTGTGTGTGTGTGCCATGTGCATGTAAAGGTCAGAGGAAAACTCATGGGAGTCCTTTATTCCTCCCACCACGTAGGTCTCAGGGGCTGAACTCAGTAGGTTCATTAGGCTTGGCAGCCACCTTGACAATGTCTCTTTTGGGAGACAAGGCCTCTCTTTGAACCTGGATGGCATGCCAGCAAGTCTCTGGGATCCTCCTGTCTCTATAGTGCTGGGATTATCAGCAGCCACCATCATGGCCAGCTTTTACATGGTCCTCAGAGTTTCTAAGGCAAACACATAATTGATGGAACCATCTTCCCATCCCCACTAAAACGTCTGACTTGGCAAAACAGACCTGGGTATTTTTGTCTGGGGAGTCACGCCCAGGATACCTAATGCCTTCAGGAGGCCTAATAGCCTAAGGAGTGTGTCTAATGACTCTATTTATGTCCGCTGTGCAATGGTCGGACCTCTGCAAACCCCCTATTAACATTATTGGCGTTTCTTTGAGTTGCACTGTGGGAACTGAACATAAAGTTCTAAAGAGAGTTTCCAATCTCAGAAGCTGTCATAACTGTCATGACCCACATCGAGTGCCTATCCACACATTATGAATCAGGACTCCGCTCAAGCTTTGGGCCCCTGAGCCCTGAACTTTAAAATATTTATTTACTTTATATACTTGCGTGTTTGTGTGTGTGCCACATAATGTCCTAGAGGCCAGAGCAGGGAGCTAAAGCTAGAGGCAGTTGTGAGCCACCATATGGGTGCTGGGAACTGAACTCAGGCCTTCTGTAAGAGCAGCTAGTGATCTTAACTGCTGAACCATCTCTCTGATCTCTGTTTCTGGAGCTTTTGAAATTTGGGTGGCGGGACCTAAGGCTGTGCAGTCTAGTTCCACCCAGTTTGTTGACTAGACCAGAACTGAGCCAAACGCTGCAGCTGGCAACACACACTACTAGTGATGGCTGATCTTAGCTGTCAACTTGACCGCCTCCGGAATCAACTAAAATCCAAAGTAGCTGTGCACTCCTAAGAGGGATTTTCTTGATTACACTTTTTTTAATCAAGAAGACCCATTCTAAATGTGGCTGGCACCTTCTGGCGGCAGCCTAGATGAAAGGATGAGGAGGGAACCTGCTTTGAGCCTGCTTGCCCCCACTCTTACTGGCCAGATCATCTATCCTGACGCTGCAGCTTTCCTTCACAGGTGTCAGAATCTGAATGAAAACGAGAACATGGCTGTGGAATATCATTTTAACTGGGCAAAGATGGGTTTATGCTGAGGAATATTACTTTAACTATGTGAAGGTATATTACATTTGTTTCTGCTGCATTTGTTTAGTTATGTGAAGATGTGTTGCTGTTTCACCTTGCCTGCCTAAGGCACCTGATGGGTCTAATAAAGAGCTGAACAGCCAATAGCTAGGCAGAGGAGAAATAGGTGGGGCTGGCAGGCAGAGAGAATAAGTAGGAGGAATCTAGGCTCTAGGGGCAATCTAGGAAGCCAGGCAGCCGCCTGCCACACACAAGAAGCAGGAAAGTAGGGCATACAGAAGGAAACAAAGGTAAAAAGCCCCAAGGTAAAATGTAGATGAAGAGAAACAGGTTCAGTTAAAAGAACTAGCAAGAAACAAGCCTAAGCTAAGGCCAAGCATTTGTGACTAATAATAAGTCTCTGTGTCAAGATTTGGGAGCTGGTTGGAGGCCCAAAAAGAAAGCCTGGTACACATGACCAGGTCAAGGTATGGTTGAGGAGAAAGTTTTTCACTGTAGATATGAGAGAAAGCACATCCAGATGCATCTGGAAGGGTCCAGACTGAACATGGCCAGCAGAATGGACTAGGCCATCAGAGGAGGGGGTGGGGGCCAAGAGAGGAGCAAGCGGACCACGAGGGCAAGAGCGAGCCAAGAGACCAAGAGAGTGCATAGTCAAAATGGCTGAGTTACAGAGGCAGGAGAAGCTGGGGGAAGGAACTGAAGTCCTGCTCCTGAGAGGGAGAGGGTTAGGGTGGGGGCGGGGTAAGAAGTGCTGGGAGGGAGAGCTGTCAGACAGGCATCACTGTGCACCATTTGACAGCTCCACAGTGGAAGGAACCGAGGTTGAAAGGCCTGTCCAAAATGACTCAGCAAGTTTGTACCTGGAGAGAAGCCATGAGACCTGGTTCCAGACCCATGCTGTTGAGCAAGACCACACACGGTCTGCAAAAAGCTTGTAATAATAACAACAATGGTAGTAACAACAATAATAATAATTACCTGGGTGTGGTACCTCACACCTGCCATCCAACCACACAAGAGACTGAGATAGGAGGCTATGAGTTCAAGGCCAGCCTAGGGGGCATTGAAAGTTCCAGGCCAGTTTAACCTACAGAGTAAGACCTTGTCTCTAAACAACAACAGCAAAACCCCACAAAATAACCAAGAACTAAAAACACACACAAAAAGAGGCCAGATGTGGTGGGGCACACCTTTGATCCCAGCCCAGGAGGCAGAGGCAGGTGGATGGATCTCTGAGTTCCAGGCCAGCCTGGCCTACACAACAAGGCCTTGTCTCAAACAAAGGACAAGCAAGCCACCCAACCAAACAAAAGCAGTCCAAACCAGCCAAGCCAAAGCAGATGTCTTCCTAATAACCCTGCCTCAGAAGCCATGCAGCGTTATGCCCACCACTTGTCCACATCTCTGGGGAAGGAATATAAGGTCCCCTGCAGCCTGCGGGGGATGGGAGGGTGGTGGTGGTGGTGGTGGTGGTGGTGTGTGTGCGTGTGCATGTGCGTGTGCGTGTGTGTGTGCTGTAGGTCACATTGTAAGATGAGCCTGGGGGACAAAGACAGGGTTGTGAACATCTTTGCAAAGTAGAATCTGTTGGCCACATGAGGTGAGTGCTCTCAAAATAAGATTTATTTCACAATTTGTCAAGAGGAAAATGAAACAATACTAGATCAGTCACCAAGGTGAGAAGAATGATTCTGAACTCTGTATGTCCAAGCAGCCACGCTGGGGCAACTTTCACATGAGCAGTCTTTAATGGACCCGAGTGGAATTCTCCGGACGTTTATTTTTCATTGCTACCCGAAGCCTAAAGCTCAGCAAGGGCCGTTTTGTCTACTGTTCTCACTTCCAACTTGGAAGGGCGGGGCTCGCAGAGCTTCAGGATGCTCTCACGCCCTCGGTGAAGCCACTCTTTGGCAAGTCAACCCCCAACCGAAAACAGATTTCCCGTGGTGACACAGTAAGTCACACTCCAGCAAACACTGGACACTGTCCTGAAAGACAGTGACAGTTCACTGGGCCTGTGGATAGCTTCAAAATCTACCACCTTAATGCCTATGTCATGCTGCCTCCAGCCTGGAGCTCTGCCCTGGCCTCCAGATGCAAAATGTTTGTCCACTCAAGCTATCAGATGTCAGACATCAGCCGCTCTCCGGCAGCTCCCTACTCCCTGGAGCACCTGCCACTCTGACAACCTGATAAATGAAGACCAGACATCGAAGTGCCAACTTTTCTCTAGTGCCCCACCTCGATCTTTTCAGAAGACAATGCCCAGCCAGTGGGTGACCAAAAATATTAAATGATTCAAGAAATGAGAACGTGCTTAGGCCCCTGAGTAAAATGAGGCACTATACTATGCCACAAGGAACAGAAAAGACTTTACATATGGTTGTGGCGTTCCTCAGTGGCTGACCAGGAAGGATGCAGCTCTGCACATGTAAAGGGAGACGCTCGGAAGGGAGGAGTTCAAGCATGAGGCCACACCCACTCTTCAAAAAAAAAAGAAAAAAGGCAAATTAGCCCTAAGATATTCCTAAAGTTTTAAAACTATTTTATTAGCCCTGCATTGTGGCACACGCCTTTAATCCCAGCACTCAGGAGGCAGAGGCAGATGGATCTCTGAGTTAGAGGCCTGCCTGGTCTACAGAGCGAGTTCCAGGACAGCCAGGGCTACACAGAGAAACCCTGTCTCGGAAAACCAATAAATAACTATTATTTATGGTTATGTGTATGGGTGCTTTGCCTGCATGGATGTCTGTGAATGCCTGGTGCCCTCAGGTGCCCTGGAACCTGAGTTGCAGACAGTGGTTAGCTGCCTGTGGACACTAGGAATTAAACTGAGGTCCTCCTCCAGAGAAGCCAGTGCTCTTGACCCCTGAGCCAACTCTCTGTTGCCCTTTGTAGATTTTTAACTTAGTTGAAAAGAACAGGCCAAGTAGCCAGGCACTGACTGCAGCTTCCTCCTGTAATCTCAATATCTGGGAGGCCAAAGCAGGCGGACCCAGAGTTCAAGGCTAAGAAGGAAAAGGAGGAGCGGGGGCGGGTGAGAAATCTAGGGAACAAGTGCTTGCCACAGAGTCTGCTGACCGGAGCTTGGTTCCCAGTCTAATCACGGAGGCCAGATGCCCAGAGGTTGTCCTCTGACTTCCATTCATTAGCTGCCGCACACTCCCCTACCCCAGATAAATAAAGTAAATATAATTTAAAGGAAAGAAAAAAAAAAAAAACACCTCAAATTTAACTTCTCAAAAAACAGAGCCCGAGAGATGGATCACTGTGTAAAGTGTGTGCACCTGACTTCAAATGCCCAGAATCCACATGAGGCTGGGCGTGGTTGTTCATGGTGGTAGTTGCAGTGTTCCTGCTGAAGGATGCGGGGTGGAGACAGCAGCTAAGTGGCTCTCAGCTGAAGGGTAACTAGAAAGACACCCTGTCTCACACCAGGTGGAAGTTAAGGACCAACACTGGTGGCTGTCTTCTGACTTCATGCAAATTCGGCTTCTCTCTCTCCACACTCTCAGGCACACAAATAGGCACATTAGCTGGGTGGTGGCGCACACCTTTAATCCCAGCACTCGAGAGACAGAGCCAGGCAGATCTCTGTGAGTTCAAGGCCAGCCTTGACTACAGAGTGAGTTCCAGGACAGCCAGGGATACACAGAGAAATGCTGTCCAAAAAAACCAAAAATAAAAAATAAGTTAAAAAGCTGTGGTTCCATATACCTTTTTATTTCAGCACTCAGGAGGCAGAGGCAGGTGAATTTCTGTGAGTTTGAGGCCAGCCAAAGCTACGTAGTGAGATCTTGTCTCAAAATAACCAAAAATTAATAAAAAAAATTTTTTTTAAAAATATCAGTAGGTTTTTTTCCCCCCTCATCGGTAGGTTCCTGACTCTGCTGATATGGGAAATGCTGGAACAGGTCAGATGGTGCGGATGATCAGACCTGATCTGGGAGATGCAGGATTGAACAGAGGTGGGATGAAGAGCTGAGTGTGAATGTAGCAGTCAGCCTGGGGGAGACTTATCTCACAGCATCTTCAGAAGAGGCTCTCTTCTCTCGCCACCGATAGCTCCACCTCCACCCCTCACCCCACCCACGGACACGGAGCCTCAGGCGTCCATAACTTGCTGTCACTAGCCATTAAACTCATCCGATCCTGTCTGGGCTTTATGCTCTCCAGGAAACTCAATATAGAATCTCATTTTCCACATAGATTAGCCTCTGGGGAAGGAATGTACAGACCAGCCAATGAGAACTCCAGGCTCCATTTCTCATGAAGTTTCACATTTGCATTTTGGGTATTCATCAGTCCTGGGAATTTGGTTAGTGTGAGTCACCTCCAGGCAAACTGAAAATACTAAAGCTGAGGAGCAGTCCCTGCTAACCCTACCACGGTTGTAGGAGCCGAAGAGAAACAAGGCAAGGAAGAAGGGACGGCAGGTCTCCTGTGAGTACTCGTGCATATGTATATGGTGTGTGCACATGTGTGTACACAGTATGTGTGCATGGAGGCCAGAGGAGATGTCCCATTCAATCACTCTTAAGTGACCTTAAGACAATCTCTCTCACTAAACCTGCAGCTAGGCCGGTGGCCAGCACACCCCACCCGTGATCTAACACCCACCCCTCAACCCTACACAACACAACTGGCTTTTTACGTGTGTTCTGGGGACGTGGACACAGGTCCTCGTTGAGTTTTGTGCTCCACTGATGAGGAGAAAGACTAGGAGCCTGGCTAGCTGCCTGCAGCTGGAAGGTGTCTGACATGTTCTGAAACGGAAGCCGGCTCCACACGTGGCTTTGGCTACCCCACTTTCTCAGGCCCTCCTACAAGCCCAGCACACACCTGACTCAACAGAGAGCTCTGTCTCTCACACTTCCGCTATCTTTTGTCTTTTGCTTCCTCTTCCTGGAAAGGTAGTTTGGTCTCCACCCCACCTGACACCCAACACTTCCTTGACAACTGACTAGCTCTTCAGCACTCCACCAGGATGTAACTCTTTCCCAGCTGAGCTAAGCCCTCTCATTTGATTTCATGTGTGTGAGTGCGTTCCCGCAGGGGACAGAAGAGGGTATCAGATTCCTCGGGGCTTGTGAGCTGAGAACCAGTGAGTTCTGAGAACCAAAGCTAGGTCCTCAGAAAGAGCAGCAAGTGCTCTTAACTGCTGAGCCTTCTCTCCAGCCCTCAATCCTGCTGTCTCTGTCATTTCCTGCCTACCTTCTTATCACACCCTAAACCACTTGAAGGCCATGGGTACTCTTCGTAGATGTTCAAAAAATATAGTGAGGTAAGTTGCACAAATACCACATTCGCTCACCGCAGCTGCTTCTCTCAACTGGCATGTGGCCAGTTTAACTTTTCTTTGTTTCTAGTCCATGATGTTGTCACATCATGATTTCCCACTGTCATTTGCCCAGAGTAATAATAATAATAATGACAAATCAGAACATCCCACATGGGCTGGGGAGTACCTCAGTGGGTGTAAGTGCCTGCTGTGTGAGCGTGAGGATCCGAGTTTGAATCCCTGATACCCACATAGAAGTCAGGCATGGCCAAAGGTGCCTATAACCCCGACACTGGAGACAGGTCTCAGGAGCTTGCTGGCCAGGCAGTCTGGTCTAAGAGGTGAGGTGTTTCAGATTCAATGAGAACCTGCGTCAAGGAAGAAATAAAGGAAGACACCAATGTCCTGCTCCCCCTCACCCACAATAAAAGGCAATTAAAAAAAAAATTCAGAGCCATGGTAAATTTCTATTTACATACTCACAGACACTCAGGCAATCCAAAGTCTTTGTCTAAACACTTACAGGAATTTCCACATATATCTTTCCTAAAGTAAATATTTTTAAATCTAAGTTATCTTTGCTGAGAAGAAATGGATCTTTAGCTAAGCTGATATGCAGAATAATTTATTAGATGTCTCAAGTGGCAAATACCCAGCTCTGTGAGGGGAGAAAGAATGTAATTTAAGTATCTTTTTGAAAGTGGTAAAAATAGCCTAAGAGAACTATTAACCTCTAGGCTATCTTAAAATTATATATTTAGTAGACCTAAATACACAGTAAACTTGAAGATAGCGTGTCTTGGTTAGGGTTTCTATTGCTGCAACGAAACACCATGATGAAAGAGCGAGTTGGGGAAGAAAAGGGTTTATTTGGCTTTACACTTCCACATCACAGTTTATCACCAAAGGAAAGCGGGGCAGGAACTCAAGCAGGGCTGGAGGCAGGAGCTGATGCAGAAGCCATGGAGGAGTGCTGCTTACTGGCTTGCTCACAACAGCTTGCTCAGCCTGCTTCTTATAGAACCTAGGACCACCAGCTCAGTGATGGCCCCACCCACCATGGGCTGGGCCCTCCTGCGTGATCACTAAATGAGAAAATGCCTTACAGCTGGACCTCATGGAGACATTTCCTCAGCTGAGGCTCCTTCCTCTGCTGACTCTAGCTTGTGTCAAGTTGACTCACCAAACCAGCCAGGACAAGTGGGCTTTTTATTTATTTGTTTTATGTGTGTGTGCCTGAGTATTTGTGCAGCCCATGAGTGCAGATGCCCAAAAAGCCAGAAGAGGGTTTGGATCCCCTGGAACTGGAGTTGCGGAGGTTGTGAGCTGGTGTACTGAACTGAAGCCCCAGTCCTCTGCAAGCACAGCCACTGAGTGCTCTCACCCGCTGAGCTGTCTCAGTGCAGAGATTTGATGGCTTATCTTCCTCTTTCCCTTGGTTTTTCACCACAAGGTCTCTGCTTAGCCCTGGCTGTCCTGGAACTCACTCTGTAGACCAGAGATCCACTGCCTTTGCCTCCAGAGTGCCAGGATTAAAGGCGTGCGCCACCACTGCCTGGCTTCATTGTATTTTTTTAAAGAAAAAGAAAATCACATTGTGACTTGGCCTTCTGGGAGCTAGACTGCTTCACAAAACAATGCCTTGCAGGCGTTTTTCAAAGATCAGTTTGTTTTGGTGTTTTGTTTTTGCTTTGATGCTTGTTGGTTTTTGAGACAGGGTTTTATGTTGAGGCTGGTTTGTAGGTGAGAAGACCCTGAGTCTCCTGACTCCACCTCCGACATGCTGGGACTCCGGGTGTGACCCACCACACCCAGCCTAATATCAGGTTATTTTATTTTATTGTTAACACATACAAAGAATCAATTTTAAATCAAAGGACAAAGAGTGTGTATGAAAACTGGGAGGCAGGGTGCCATGATGCCAGCCTGTGCGTCAGGAGAGCCCTTAGCTCATTCCTAAGGACCACGGCTTTCTTCCCATAACCCCCTTCATTATAATTCCCACTGACTCACTGGCTCTCACCCAACAACCAGACTCACAGTACCTTGACACAAGCCCTCGTCCCCATGTCTCCCCAGAAAGGAAAGCATCACCACAATGCAGAGGTCAGAAACAAGGGACAGAGATGCCCCGCCCAGTGTCACCAGCCCACACTCTGCAGTGCTGCTCTCTCAAGACGAGGCCTACGCTCCATTTCTCCCCAGAGAAATGCCACCCCATCTCAGGAGTCCACACACAACTCGGGCTGGGCATAAGTAAATACAAGTCCAAGGGAGCAGCTTCCTTTGAAGGTCCGTGTTTCCTTTTACCACAGATGCGAGAGGAAGCATTTGAGAGCTTATACCTCAAGAACCAAAATTCTGAGGGACTAGGGTGGTGGCCCAGTAAGTAAAGCCTGAGGACCTGAGTTCAAATTACCCATAGAGAAAAGGTCAGCTGCGACTGTGGGCACTTGAAATCCTGGCACTGGGGAAGAGGCGTGAGAGGTGTGTTGGAGGCAGGTGACAGCCAGCCCACCCAGCAGAAACATCAAGCTACAGGGAGAGTCCTTGTCTCAGAGGGGAAAAAACCAAAAGTCAAGGGTGACTGAGAAAGGCAATAGGAAGCCAATATCTGTCCTGCACATGTACACACATACACGTCACGCGCACACACACCACACACACAAACATACATGTCACACACACAAACACATATCACACACACAAACACACATGTCACACACACACCACACACAAACACACATGTCACACACACACCACACACAAACTCACACACATCACACACAAACACACACAAACACACACTCCAGCATGCCTAAATAAATAAATAAATATCAAAACCTTTGAAAGCCTTACATGCGATATCCAGAACACTCACAATTTAATTAAAAATACTTTTCAAACATACTTTGTTAGAAATACAAACAAAAAAACCAAAACCTTTCTACTATTCTGGCTAACACCCATATGAACTAATTTCTTTAAATCAGGGTATAAGAGTCTTTGGGGGATGGGCTGCTCAGGGGAAGACTTCCGTAGCATTCATGAGAGCCTGGGTTCTGGGCATGCAAAGATGCTTAGCTGAGAGAGAGTTTAACTGCTCTTGCAGAAGAACCAGAATTAGTTCCTGGTACCTACACCACCCTGCTCACAACCGCCTGCACCTTCTCAGGCACTAGCACACACGTAGTGCACATACATGCACATAAAATAGAAAAAAAAAATCAATCTTTAGGAAAAGAAAAACACCTGAGTTCTGGTCCCAGTACCAAAGACCAAACAAATACAAACTGTTCAGTTGGAAGCTCCCCTTGGCCTCAAGAGCCTGACAAGCAGTGGCTCCTCCCCTAAAGCTGCTCAAGACTGCACCTACAGGGTATTAAAGCCCCATCCTTAGACCCGCCCTGATTTTTCTCCTCCTCCCTCCCCATCTCTGCAGGCTTGAGAGTGGGGGGAGGGGCTTTGCTCATTAAACCTGGACTTTTAATTCGGCTTGATCTGGCTTATTGAGTTGCTACCCCAAACAATGAGGGGAGTCAGGAGTTGTGACACAGGCCTTTCATCCCAGCACTCCAGAGGCAGAGGCTGGCAGATCTCTGAGTTTGAGGCCAGCCTGGTCTACAGAGCAAGTTTCAGGATAACCAGGGCTACATAGAGAAACCCTGCCTTGGAAAAACAAAACAAAAAAAGAAGAGAAAAAAAGAGAAATGAAGGAATTGCTGGACCAATGACACCCGCCACCTTCATTCACAACCATGTCTACCAGGTCTGCAGCCACAGTTGGCCTAGCCACACTTTCTTAATAGCAGCAGCATCAAACGTTTCATCAGGCAGGCCTGAGGCACAGCCCAGCAATCCCAGCTGCACGAGAGACTGAAGCAGAGTCAAACTCAAAACTAGTTTGGGCTACAGAGCTCATGGCCAGTCTAGACATCTTACTGAGACTCTAAAAAGAAAAAAAGGGGTGGGGTGGAGTTTGGTTGAAGGGGATTTTTAAAATATTTATTTTGATTTTATGTGCACAGACGTTTTGCTTGCATGTGTGTCTGTGCACCATGTACGAGAAGTGCCCTCAAAATCCAAAAGAGTGCATTGGATTCTGCTGGAACTGGAGTCACAGGTGGCTGTGAGCCACCATGTGGGTGCTGGGAATTGAACCCAGGTCCTCTGGGAAAACAGCTGTGGTCTTAACCTGTGGAAGAACAGCTAACAAGCTCGGGTCATGCCCTAGGTTCAACCCCTGTTACCCAAAACAACCAAGTTTTAGGGACCCAACCCTATACCGCCGACAGGGGAAGCAGGAGTGAGCAATGGGGACAGGGAACCGGGGAAGCAGGAGTGAGCAATGGGGACAGGGAACCACGGCTACTAATACCGAAACAAGCTTTGAACTAGGCCGGACCGACCGGTGCCAGGAAGAGAGACTTTCATTTACATGGGAGCAGCACTCAGGGTGAGCCTGGGGAGTGGTGCCACCAGCCTGAGTCTCATCTACAAACTGGAACTAACTAGCTCTTTAGGTTTGACCAGGAGGAGCTTATCGCCCTGAACTAAGGCCACTAGCTACTTAGTGAATTCTGCTCTCTCTACTTCCATATTTTAAACAGTGGGGAGAATATGGGGTCTGGGCATGGTTCCCCAGAAAGCCAGAAATCAGGAAGTCATCATGGTGTTCAGGTGAGACTGTTGAGGACCCTACAGGAATACACTGGGTACAAAGTGATTGTACACAAACACAGCAGAACCCAACCATTCTTGAGGTTGGGTGATGAGGACGTGGTGGTGGTGGTGGGGGTTATGATATTATTTTTTTCTACTTTAAGTTTATTTGAAATTTCCTATATTATTCAAGACCAGCCTGGTCTACAGAGCAAGTTCCAGGACAGCTAGGGCTACACAGAAAAATCCTGTCTTAAAAAAAAAGAAAAGAAAAGAAAATTCGTATATTAAAACACTCAAATAAACAAAAGAGAAAAAAGCAACAAAATAAAATGCTCAAACAACAAAATGAGATTTTTGTTTGTCTTTCTATGTAGCCCAGACTAACCTCAAACTTGCAGAGATCCTCTTATCTCCACTTCTAGAGTGTTGGGACTACAGTTGTGAGCCACTACACCTGGCTTAAAATCACTTCTTAGGGTTGGTGACTCCATGGGTAAGGGACTTGCCACCAAGTTTAGTGGCCTGAGTTTGATCCCAGGAACCCACACAGTGGAAGGAGAGAACTGACCTCAACTGGCTGTCCTCTGGCCTCCCTCCTGCCATGGTACATGTGCATCCCACACATATGCATACAAAGCTAATAAATGAAAATGTTATACTTTATTTGAAGAAGGAAAAGCAGAGGGCTGGGGCAGTAGAGAGCTTTCCCAGTGTGTGAGAGGCCTGGGTTTGTCCTTAGGACTAAATAAAGAAGACACCACTTCCAAGTACCACAGACCCAGGACCCTGAGAATGAATCCCTACTCACTACTCCGATCTTGGGTGAGCTGTTTACCCCCAAGAGGCTCAATTTGCCGGATCATGAGTGTCATACTGGGGTGGCCTGTGTGAAGGGGTGCCCAAAATGGACTCACTGCCGAGCAGCAGGGCATGTGACAAGCAGCCTCCCTGTCAAGGCCTTGTCTCATGCCATCATCCCAAGCAAGGGCCAAGCAAGATGAGCCACAGTCATGCTCTCCCTGGGGGCAGATGGTGGCCATTTCTGCTCATTGTGAGCTTCCCTGGATCTCCCTGATGGCTTGGTGGAGACTGTGTGAGGTCTGCAACGACCTGCCGGGCCCCTCACTTTTCCTGTCATAGGGTGACCCCCCCAGGAGGCCTTGCACATTTCTGATAGCATCTCAGTATCTTTTTCCCAAAAGCTGCCACAAGTGGTACCTGGCCCACCTTGTCCTTATGAAGGAGAGCTGGATCATGGGTGGGAAGTTCCCACAGCTCCTGGTCTTAGATGCCTTTAATGAATAGCAATCAAGACCACAGCAATTCGGGGTGAAGAGATGGCTCAGAGGTCCTGAGTTCAATTCCCAGCAACCACATGGTGTCTCACAACCGTCTGTAATGAGATCTGGTGCCCTCTTATGTCATGTAGAGATACATGCAGAACATTGTATACATAATAAAGGGCAGTGCATGGGGTGTTACAGGCTTACAGGACTGAGGCAACTATATGGTGGTTTTAGAAAAGAAAGAAATATAAATGGAAGCCATGTACACTGGGAACTGCTATTACTACTGGTCTAAGAAGTTATTCTTGGCTGGGGATGTGGCTCAGTCAGTAGAGTGCTTGCCTAGCATGCATGAAGCCTAGGATTCCAACCCGTGCTGCATGAGAAGTTCAAGGTCACCCTCAGCTGCATTTCAAGTTCCGGCCAGCTTGAGTTACATAAGGCCTTGTCTCAAAACACTAAAAGAAAAAAAAAAAAAGAACAAAAACCAAACAAGCCAAATGTGATGGCATATGCCTTTAGTCCCAGAACTCAGAGGTAGGTGGATCTATGTGAGTTCGAGGACAGCCTGGTCTATAGAGCCAGGTCAAGGACAGCCGGGGCTACATAGACCTTCTCTTAACCAAACCAAATCAACAACAACAAACAAACAAACACCCCCAAACCCCACGAAACAAACAAACAAGAACACAATTCCAATTACTAAGACGGGATACCTAACTAACTCCCCTGATGTCACATTTCTTTTTCTCATTAAGTTACTTGTGTGTAGGCGGCGCCCCTGCTGCTACAGTGTGCATGTGGAAGTCAGGGGACAACCTGCAAGAGTCAATTAAGTCTCTCCTCCCACCTGTGGGCTCTGAGACTGAACTCGGCCCAGGCTTGGCAGCAAGTGTCCTTACTAGCCCAAGGTAACGGGGTTTTTGTTTGTCTGAATTTTCCATTTTATGTGTATGGGTGTTTTGTTTGTTCTGTGTCTGTGCACTGCTTGCATGCTTGGTGAGCACAGAGGTCGGGAGAGGGCATCAGAACTCCTAGGACTGAAATTACAGATGATTGTGAGCCACCACATGGGTGCTGAGAATTGAACCCAGGTCCGAGGTTACAGTTTTAATGTAAAAGAT
Organism: Onychomys torridus; assembly: GCF_903995425.1. Taxonomy (NCBI): domain Eukaryota; kingdom Metazoa; phylum Chordata; class Mammalia; order Rodentia; family Cricetidae; genus Onychomys; species Onychomys torridus. Next base: position 7,811,028 of record NC_050446.1, on the reverse strand, counting down.
ATTGCACCCTTTGCCAGAAAAAGGGTGGATATTCTGCTGGATATGGTGGCTCACACCTGTAATGCCAGCACTTGAGAGGCTGTGATAGGAGGGTTTCTGAGTGTTTAGAGAAAAGTTGGGGCTATATCTTGAGTTCTAGACCAGCCTGAGCTGTATAGTGTGAGACTCTGCCTTTAGGATTTAAAATCTTCTAACTATCACACCAGGAGCCTAGCTCATATGAAATCATGGTACTAAAACAGGAAACAAATATTTCCATACAAATTCCTGATGACTTCACACCCACATTTTAAAATCTAATTAGATTAATATCCCAGGGCATCTGTGTACTCTTGGTAGTGTGCAATTTTTCGGTGTCAAAATAAAGCCTTATTTTTATGTGTGGGTGGTGCTGACAAAATAAGCTGAGTGATGCCCATAGGGAATGTGGCATCAGGGCTGAGCTAGGAGTCGGGATGCCACACTGGACCTGTCCTTCAGAGAAACACTTTCTACGACTCACCAAAGTCAGGCGTGAGTTCCAGAGTGTCCCACAGCCAGCATGGGCAGATGCAGAGGTCTCAGAGAATGCTATCCTAAACACAGCACATTCACATCTTCAGGACCAGCTTACACACACGGCAGGGTGAGTTGACTGCAAAGTCCTGGTCTGCTGTGTGGTGGCTTTGCTTCTCCTCACCAGAAGGGCTGCGTGCAAAGCCTGTCCCGAGGAAGGAACAGCAGTGACTGAATTCAACTAGACTTCAGATCTCTCTTCCGAGGTCCTTCTGTTCCACTCAGCACAACCAGGGGACAACTGTACATGCTGGTGGCTTTGCGGTGCTCATTCCAAACAGAAACCTCTGAAGGGTAAGGAAGAGCTGTGAACCACTGTTAATGTTCTACTTACATTTAGAAGTCACTGGGCAGGAGAGTTCACGCCTCTCCCCAACCAGAAACTGTTAATCCTCACTACTTCCGGTTGAAAAAAGAATCGGTATCGCCTAGTTTAACACCTTAACACATTATAAAGTGTCCTAATATAACTCAGCTTCCAGGTATGAGTGCTATGACCCACTGGAAGGAAACAGCTTTTCAAAAACAATTTTTATATTTGTGTGCATGTGTGTGTTTGTGTGTGTGGTGTGAGTGGGAACATGTGTCAAAGCACGTGTGGGAACAGTGGCCAGACTCTTCATTTGGGAGTGTGTTCAAAGGGCATGGGGGAGGTGACAATCTCTGCATCACCTACTCACTTCTACTGGGAATCTCAAACTGTTCTAAAAACGTTAACCTATTTTTTAAGGTGTCCAGGAATATATATGTATACACACATATACATATATACATACAATATAATAACACATATGCATGTTACACAGTTTTTTATATAATATATACATATATGTATATATTTGCCAAAATGCAGGAAAGTATTGTGATTAGGTTGACCTGAGTTTTAAGAATCAAATTTTAAACCAAAAGTGGGGGAAGGAATTCACCCATTCATTTAATAAATATTTATTAAGCTCCTACATCAAGCCAGGCCTTGTTCCTGGGACAGTAGCTGGAGCCCAGGGCCTTGTGCACACTGCACAAGCTCTCTACTTCTGAACCAAATCTATATAGCCTCTTGTACTGTTTATTTAGAGACAAGAATTTCACTGAGTTGCCCTGGAAGTGTTTCGAAGCACACCATACACTGATACCTCATTTCTGAGACAGGGTCTCACTATTTAGCTCTGGCTGGCCTGGAACTCAGAGATCCACCTGCCTCTGCCTCCTGAGTGCTGGGATTAAAGTAAAGGCCCTGAGCGACCATGCTCTGCTCACACTGCTGCTTCTTAAAAAGCATACACCAGCATCAACATCGGTGGCGGCACTCCCATGTATGTGATATGCCTGACAACATAGCTAGAAAAAACATACACATAATCTCTGCAGGTGGCTTCTTAGGATGCTAACCAGCATGTGCTTTTCAAGTTTCTCCATTTTTCTTTATTTATACCTGGCTAATTCATTCCTCATGAGCATCCTGAGCAAAGATTAAAGAGGGCAGACAGGACACTAGGAGAGGGTAAAATCTGGTCCTGTCATTAAGTCAGCTGCAAACTTGGAGTAAAGATGAAAGCTAAATTTTCCAATTTTTTAATATATTTCACACTACCGAGAAAGCTTTAAAAAAAAAATAGGTGAGGGCTGGAGAAGTGGCTCAGAGGTTAAGAGCACTGCTTGCTCTTCCAAAGGTCCTGAGTTCAATTCCCAGCACCCACATGGTGGCTCACAACCATCTGTAATGAGATCTGGTGCCCTCTTCTGGCCTACAGAGATACGTGCAGACAGACACTGTATATATAATAAATAAATCTTAAAAAAAAAGTCACCCTAGTGACCCTGCCATGACGAGCTCCTGTCACTTCACCAATGATCACAATGTCCCCAAGCTACAGCTGGGGAGATGGCTCACCATGCCACCGTGAGGATCATGACTGCCGGTATCCACATAAAAATACCCTGGCTGGGCGGTGGTGGCGCACGCCTTTAATCCCAGCACTTGGGAGGCAGAGGCAGGATCTCTGTGAGTTCAAGGCCAGCCTGGGCTACAGAGTGAGTTCCAGGAAAGGCACAAAGCTACACAGAGAAACCCTGTCTTGAAAATCCCCCCAAAACAAAACAAACCAAACCTGCCATTTAAGGAGGCAGAGACAGGAGGATCTCTGTTAGTTTGAGGCCAGTTTGAAACTCAGGGATTCATGTGTGCTATGCAAGCTCTCTTCCACTGAGCTATGACTCCACCCCTTTCTGTGCTCTGAAATTATTGACAGAGATTCTCACTTTAAGTTGCCCAGGCAGGCCTTGAACTTTCAATCCTCCTGTCTCAGCCTCCCACTAGCTGGGATTACAGACCTGAGCCAGCAGGCCTGGCTTTATTACATTCCTTTGATACAAAAAGACAAGGCCTAACATACACATACATGAACCTAACTAAGTTATAAACTATGAGTTTTGCATTAATTTTTAAAACTTCCTGACATTTTGTAATTTTTCAAAGCTCACCTAGACTGTGAATGCTTTCTGCCATAAACAGTTTTTAGAAGAGAAGTGTTTCACTCCTTAACAAAGCAGGATGTGGCTTAAGCGTGGGCTTTTCATGTAGAATGAGTATTCGGAGCCAGAAGCTTTTTAGGGCCTTGGAGGACTTTTACTAAAGTCCCAAGACTATTTAGAATCTGCTAAGATCAACGAAGGTCCATGAGAGCTGCCACCTGCCACCAATCACTCATGGCCATCCAAATGGTGCCACTCCATCTAGAAGCATCATTGTGCCAAGTGAGGCTTTAGCACCCCATCATTATCTCATTACACATGAGTGAGGTCCCAAAGCCACCATGTAAGGAAAGCCCTTAATCAGGGCCTGAGCCTGGTTGCCAGGCATACTGTACATCGCCAAGCCGCTGACCACTAGGCACACAGATGGCTTCTTTAGCCCCAATTCCCTTCCTTCCTCTGGGCTTTCTTTCCTCCTTCCTTCCTTCCTTCCTTCCTTTCCCTTTCTTTTTTCCTTGAAAACTGCTAAAAAGTAATATTAATAAAAATTAGGGGGTTGGAGAAATGGCTCAGAGGTTAAGAGCACTGGCTGATGCTCTTCCAGGGGTCCTGAGTTCAATTCCCAAAAACCACATGGTGGCTCACAACCATCTATAGTGGGATCTGATGACCTCTTCTGGCATAAAATCATAATTCAGACAGCACACTCATATACATAAAGTAAATAAACAAATAATAACAAAAACTGCTTTAAAAAAAGCTAAGATAACTGGTAGTTGACATGTTGGCCTTAAAACACAGATTTTGCACCAATTTTTCATGACAGTGTCCTAGCATGCTAACCCATTCCTTCCATTAAACTATAAGCACTGCAAAGGCAAAAGCCTGCCCTCAGCATGCTATAAAAACAAAACAGAAAACAAAACCACCTTTTTTCATTGCCATATACTTCATATATAATATGACTGGCCAATTTGTTATTGGCCATAACACACAAGTTTACCAAGTAAAATAAATCCAAATATTTCATATCTCTTCTATTAACAATATTTCCCAAGTGTTCTCTTTTTTCTCTCCACCTCTGGTACTGGGTTTGACCCCCAGAACCTCATGCATGCCAGGCAAGTATTTTACCAGAGTCACATCATCTCAGCAGGTCTTTGCTTTGCTTTTTCCGACAGGGGCTTGCCATGTAGTCCCAGCTGATCTGGGACTCACTGTGAACTCCAGGCTGGATGCAAACTCACAACAATCCTCCTGCCTCAGCCTCTTCAACCTTAGGATTACAGGGGTGAACTGCCAGGGCTTCTCTTGTCTTTGACTTCCTGTCTTCCACTCTCAAAAGATAGGCAGGAAGCTCAGTCATGCTTCTTCCTCCAGCCACCTGCCCTCTAGATCACCCTGCTAGAACATTCTCCAACATGGCTGTTAACTGTCTACTCTCTCAGTCACTCAGGAACCATTCCGCTGTTTGAGTAAGTGAGGGGGAACACATGCCCAGACTTCCGTTCTGCTGCTGACCATGACTTCTGATGTTACCCCACCCCATAACAAAAACAAAACAGAAAAACAAAAAAACTCAAAACAAAAATAAACAAACAACAAAACCCCCAAACAAAACTGAGGGAAATGAAAATAAGGAAACACAGAGCACTCAAAGGCCCACCGTTTTGCCTAACCTAGGTTTCTCCAAGTACTTCACAATATGTACTAATTTAATTTTTTCAAAATGGGTATTTTTGTTTGACAGCTGAATGAATGGGAATTCTCTTGACAGAGGATGTTTACAGAATGAGTGCTCCCGATTTAAGGGCCAGTGCTCCCAGGATTCTAGTATTAAAAGAATACTTTAGTCTAAGAAACGGTTATGTAAAAAACAATTAAAGCAAAAGAAAAAAAATCAAGGAAGATGCACTGCATTTCCCTAATTGCCCTAACCTTGTTTTATTTTGACATGACATTTCTTTGGACAGCAACATCATCCCACACTTTCTCCTCCACACCCTTCACAAATGGAATTCAGAAAGGTAGTCAGCGGGCACTTTGGAATCCATCACTGAGAGTGACTGGTCATGGGCCCATTTCGGCGCAATAACCGCGGTTTCGTCCCTACCTTCACCCAGGCCACAGCACTGCCAGCCTATGCTCACCCAGCCTTTCCCAGGTGCTGGAGTCCAGAGGAAGGCAGGGCAACAGGCCCTGTCCCTCGGCCAACAGCCTCTCTTTCCCAGAGATGGCCTGAGGTCTGCCCTGGCGTCCTCTGACCGCTCTCGGTAGGATCGTTTCCAGACGCCAAGCTGCTTGCCAACCCACCTGCACCCCAAAACCAAGAATCTTGCGAGGCCAACCCCTCTTAAAACCGTTTCCTCTGGGTAGCAGGACAGAAACAGGTTCCCGGCAACCGGCCCTTCATGGTATCCTATGATCTCCCCTGCCGCTGTCCTGCGGACCAAACGCCGCAGCCCCCCTCAAATTCAGGATCTGAGCTGTTCCCAAAGAATTACAAGTGCGCCCCAACGCCCCGGGGCTAAAGTCTTCACTTCCAGAGAGACCTCAGCCTTCGCTCGCGGCACCCCCAAACCCAAGATCCGAAACCCGGAGCCTGCCAGGCCGCCCCGCCCCCGGGAGCAGCGCGGGATCCGCCCGCACCCCGGAACACAGATCTGCCCTAGAGCTCTGGCCAGGGGCGCGCGCAATTACGCAGTCCGGCACGGCGCGGGCCCCACGCCCCCGGGGATTGCCCGCAGGTCGCCGTTCCGCGAGCCCTGCGCAACTCTAAGGCCGCCGGGGCCACCCGATTCGCGTTCCCTCCTCGCTGGGCGACGACGCGCGCAGAGGCCCCTCGCCGCGCCTCCCGCCCAGGCCCGCCCGCGGCCCGGCCCCTCACTCACCCAAAGCTCGGTGCCCCAGCTCATGGTGCAGGGACCGGGAAGGGGCCCCCCGACCCCCTTCGCCGGCGATCGCTGAGCCCGAGCGGGCACTGTGAATGCGGAAAGCCCGCAGCCCGTCGTTTCCTCCGGCCCGCGCCTCCTCTAGCCCTGGCGCTCTCCACCTCTCGTCTCTCCGCGCGGAGCAAAATGGCCCGAGGAAGCAGCAGCGACCGCCGCAGCGTGCCCGCCCCGCACCGGAGCCGAGGGGCGGGGTGGGGCGGGACGAAAGGCGGGGCGGGGCGGGGCTGGACTGACAGCTCGCGTGTACCGTCCCGCCCCCAGGCTCACTTTGGCAGCGTTGCCCGGGGGTCCGGAAGGACGCGAGCCCCTTGGTACTTCTCCAAGCCGTCGGTTTTCCGGCAGCCAGCGCGCCCTACGCTCTCGGGACCCGCGCTCACTGCCTGTAGACTGGCCCGCTCGTGATCATGACGCTCCATCGCGGTCTGTCCTCCACCCACCGCTCCCAGCACAGCTTTGCATTTCAGAACTTTCGCCCGGCGGCCAACGCCCACTTTAGAGGCTCCCGGAGCGGCTTCTCCCACCATCCAGCTACTGCAGAGGCCCAAGAAGCCCTTTTCATGGAAGTGGGGCCTGGAACCGTGACGTCGTGCACTGTATACACAGGGACGTTGAGGCAAATAGAGACGGAGCAGATCCGGGAAACCAGGGAAGGAACTCAGGGATCAGCGCTCAAAGAATTATAATCTGTGGAACAAGCTCTTTCCTAATTGTTCATCCAGGAATCTCAGCAGTGAAGTCCTGTTACTCCGCTAAAGAACAGCAGACCCTCTAGGGCCCCGAGAACTTGGAGGGTTCAAATCCAGCCTCCGAGCTCATTGGTCTTGGACGGATTTCACCTCTAGTAGGAGAGCCCCAGCTGCCCAAGGAAGGCAGTATCTGCCAGTCCCGCCCTAGTGGTGTGAACTAAGGAGGTAAACTGGCTGGTGGCTGGTACAGAATGGAGACCATCTCATTAACCCTTCTAAAGCTCCACAGAATGTCATTGCTCACAAGCTGTGAGGAATCTGGGGGCTTCCAACTGTTTCAACGATTTTTCTTTCTTTGAATGCTACTGCTGAGACCTTTCCTCCAGAGCCATGGCCTCAGGAACAGGTCCCTCTTCTTCTTTTTTTAAAAAAATAATTTATTTTCTAAAGATAATTCTTATTGTATGTACATTGGTGTTTTACCTACATATATGTCTGGGGCAGGGGTCAGATATTGGAGTTACAGACAGTTGTTAGTTGCCCTATGTGTGCTGGGAATTGAACACAGGCCCTCTGGAAGAGCATCGGTGCTCCCAAGCACTGAGCCATCTCTCCAGCCCCACAGGTCCCTCTTCTAAATGGTTTCTCCACTTCCTGCTCTCTTTGACCTGTTCATTTTCCTTCAAGGAGTTAATTCTTCTCGAAGGATGAATCTCAGCCCAGTGTGTAGTCTCAGTACTCTTGAGAAGAGACAGGAAGAGGCCAACCTGAGCCACATAGTAAGTACCACGCAGGCTAACCTGGACATCAAAGTGAAACCTTGCCTAAAATAAAATAAAAATAATAATAAGAGTGTGGTGTTGCCGGGCAGTGGTGACGCACGCCTTTAATCCCAGCACTCGGGAGGCAGAGCCAGGCGGATCTCTGTGAGTTCGAGGCCAGCCTGGGCTACCAAGTAAGTTCCAGGAAAGGCACAAGCTACACAGAGAAACCCTGTCTTGAAAAATCAAAAAAAAAAAAAAAGTGTGGTGTGAGGCAGAGGCAGTTGGATCTTTTCTATGAGTTAAAGGCCTGGGTTACATAGTGAGTTCCAGGCCAAGGACTACAATAGTGAGACTTTGTCTTAAAAAAAAAAAGAAAAAAGAAAAAAGAAAAGAAAAGAAAACACAAAATAATAATAATTTGTTTAAAAAGGAAAAGGAAAGAAAGAAAAAGGAAGGAGGAGTGGAGCTGAGAACCTTGCCTCAAACCTCAGGACCTCCTACTTCCTTTGCTGAGTAGTTACATTGAAACTATCAAAACTTTCAGGTTCTTTTGTCAGTTACAAGCCCCTCCCCCATCCTTTGTGTCTGTTTAAATATTTTGTTTCCACATTTCCTAGGTCTGAGCAGTCTTTACTCCCTAGACTGCCAGATATGTGAGAGTCAGGATTGCCAGTAGGCCAACTCCCTGCCAAGGCAGATTAACGGCCAGGGTGCATTGGAGGGCTTGGCAATGTAAACAATGTTAATTAACAATGCCACAGTGTTTTGTTTTGTTATGTTTCATTTTTAATGTGTGCGGGTGTTTTATGTATATCAGTGTACCACACTGACGTTTGGTGCCCTTGGAGGCCAGCGAGGGTGTTGAGAATCAAACCTGTGCTCTTAGCCACACTGAGCTATCGGCCCAGCCACAACAATGCCACTTATATTTGCTCAAAGCTGGAAATGGCCAGTTACTTAGCAAGACCCTGCCTGTATCATCGTCGACTTGCAAAAAATAGTCTAGCCAGGAGGTAGAGCAACCTGTGCCCTAACGAGAAAGAAGCAACTGCAGAAGGGAGAGATGCCCGAAGACAGAACTGTTTATGTGAGGAAGCAGAAATTGTTCTGGGACCCTTGAAAGCCACAGGAGGTGCAGGAGCCAAGTTAACTGGATACACTTGAAGTATCTTTCACTTTTTAAAGTCTGGAGGACAACTGGAAAATGCTTTGAGTCAAAAGCTTCAGAAAATGAAAGAGAAATGCAGTATTGATCTTTTACAGGGGTGTTCTCACCCTATGCAAATGCTAGGCTCACCACAGCCTCACACTTGCTCCACCTTCATTCACAAAGTTGTGGTCTTTGCCTTTGAATAATCTGTTGGCATGGAGGGGTTAACCCTAACAGAAGGCATCTGAACAAACACAACACAGACCCTACTTGCATAGGCTTCTTCCTGGTTGGTTTGCTTTGTTTTAAAAATTTATTATATTTATCTGTTCACTTAGTATGTGTGTGTGGGCTTGCACATATAGCACACATGTAGAGGTCAGAGAACAACTATGGGAGTTGATTTCTCCTTCTACATGTGGTTCCCAGGGATTGATTTTAGGTCATCAGGCTTGATGGCCTTTACTCACTGAGCCATCTTCTGAGCCCTTCTTTTCTTAGACAAGATTTTACTCTGTAGCCCAGGCTGGCCCAGAACTCTGGTGGGTGATCCTCTGGGTTCCATAGGTACTTCTGAGAAGTCAGAGGTAAATCTAGCAGAGATTTAGACAGTCCTAACCCTGTATGGAATTAATGAGCATCTCACTTGAGGTTTATAGGGAGGTACCTGTTCAGGGGCAGATGGGTGTGTGTGGTGTTCTGAAGCAGGTGGGGATCCCAGTGTCCAGTCCTTACTAGGTGTGTGCCTTCTGACCCCTTATACCATTGGAGCCTCACAGACTCCGAGGAGGCTGAAGTACCGACAGGCACTCGCTTTAGTGTGGTTCAGACCTGCAGAGCTCAGGGCGGGCAGCTGAAGGGCTTCCCTTCCCCAAACCTCAGTTTCCTCTCTGATGACCTCACGGCCTCTTCAAATACTAAAAGAAAATATCTGCCAAGTGCTTAGCAAAGAGCACAAATACGAGTTTCCTCTCCCCTCCTCATGTGTGCCACACAGCAAGGAAGCAATGTCTTACAAACTGCTGCTGTCACTAGATCCTTAGGCCTGAATGGCAGGGCAAGATGACTGGTTGTCTATCACGAGAGTTTCCTAATGACATCCCAGAACCCCCCCCCCCCCCATACACACACACACACACAATGGTTTCTATCTGAGTTTAGCTTAATTCACAATGGAGTTAAGTCTCAATAAACTCCTATAAGCTTTTATATTTTGTGATCTCTGGCTGGCTGGAACTCACAGAGATCTGCCTGCCTCTGCCTCCTGAGTGCTTACAGAGGTATGCCATCAAGCCTGGCTTACTGTTTGTTTTTTTTAAGACAGGGTCTCATGTAGTCTAGGTGGACCTCAAACTCACTATGTAGCCAAGGCTGGCTTTGAAATGACCTAAGTACAAAGAATGCATTTAGTATTCCAAGAAACCCACATGTTTGTTGAGCCATGGTAAATTGAGAACTGGTTGTACATACTCAGGACGCCAGGAAGCAGCTAAGAGGAAGAACTAGGAACAAGTTAAAACTAGGAACTTTCTAGAGAGTGCAATCTTAAAACTGCAAGTAGATTTCAATACCCTATGGCTGAGTTCTCTAAAGGTCTGTAAAGACTCCATAAATCATGAAACACGGGCTGCCTGGAGCTGGGCAGGTTGTAGACAGTGTCCCCAGGTTGACAAGTGATTCTCAGATTCATTTCCATCACACCTTCAGCCCTCAGAAGGTGTGTGGGCGCCACTGGACCAACATCTTCCCAGTTGCCAAAAAGATGCTCTCAAGGGTTTCCTCTGTGTCTGAAGAGATGCCTGGGATTCTCTACTGCAATCTGGAAGACATGTCCAATGGATGTTACCAGGCCCTGAGAAGCCTCTGGTTCCTTATGGCATTAGCTTTAGGGTCTAAGAACTCTTCTGAAAAGACAGACAGACCCGTGGGACAGTTCAGCAGGTAAAGGATCTGCCGTCAAACCTGTCCACTTGAGTTCTATCCAGGTGACTATGGTGGAAAGTGGGAACAGACTTTTGAACATCACCTTCTGACCTCTACATATTCTCCATGGCATGTGCTCCTCCCCCAATACATATATAAATAAATGTAATACAAACTTTGGTAAAAGGACAACCAAGGGGCAGTTATGTCTTATTTTCTCCAACAGTCCAAGCCCAGGCTAATATTATCAATAGCATTGTATTCCAACTACAAGTTTGAATTCAAACACGAGTTTCCTACCAGTGGCATCCCTGAACTGATCCTGCACACTGTAAAGGCTCCTGGTTAAGATAGCAAGGCTCAAAGCCAGGGTTTAGGAGCTCTGCCCTTCTTGACCTCAGTCAGTGCCTTGGTTTCACGCTCCCTGGAAAGTGCTGCCATGGGAGAAGCAGGCATAACTTGTTTTGTTACTCAACAAGATATGCTGGTTGCGGCATCCGGGTTACACAAATGTCCTTTTCTGGAAACCAGGCAGTCATGTGTTATACCTTTCTGGGACCCAGTGTTGGTAGAACATTCCACATTGACTTCTTGTAACAGGTTTTCAGAGACTATGTCAGGGGGGTTTTCATGCTCCTTCCTCCGGTTTTCAAAATAACCCCTGGAGTCCACAGAGTTCCCAAACACACAGAGACAGACATTCTCACAGACCACTGACCACATCTGATTGGTGTGGCCCTATGGAGGGGTTGTCATAATTCCCAGGTTTCAAAATGAAGGATTCCTAAAGATTTAAGGTCTGGCTAAAGGAAAAAAAAAATTCACAACAAGGAAAAATTCTTCTTTGGCATAGATATTTTACCACTACAAGGGGAAATGAGGATACCTGGGCATTCTGTTTTTAATATCAGTCAAATTTAAAAACATACATTCTAAAAAGTGGTATTGAACTTATTATTTATTGGTCTTTATTATTTTTACTTATGTGTGTATATGTGTATGTGTTGTATGTGTGTGTGTGGGGGGGGTAGGGTATCCATGGAGGCCAGAAGAAGACATTGGAGTGACAGGTGGTTGTGAGCTTCCTGATGTGGGTGCTGGGAACTGAACTTGGGTACTCTGGATGAGCAGCAAGTGCCCTTAACCACTGAGGCATTTCTCCAGCCCCACCTTATTATTATTATGAGACAGGTCTTACTACACAGCTCTGATAGTCCTGGAACTCACTATGTACACCAGGCTGGCTTCAAACCCACAGAGATTCATTTGCCTCTGCCTGCCAAGTGCTAGGATTAAAGGCATATGCCATCATGGTTGACTTTTATTATTACTATATTTATGTGTATATCTGCATGTATGTGTGTGTATCAGGTGCCCATGGAGGCTAGAAGAGGTTATAAGTGGTTGTTAGTCACCAAGTGGGTTCTAGGAAACAAACTCTAGTCCTCTACAAGATCACTAAGTGCTCTTAAGTGCTGAGCTATCTTTCTAGCCCAGGTTATTATTATCACTGAGCACTGGACTTTAAAAAGTGAAAAACAGGATGGGATTATAGCTCAGGAATGAAGACTTGTCTAGCTTGCCTCAGCACTACAACGTCAGAAAGGAAAAACTCATTTAAAAATTCATGTGTTTACTTAACATTTTTAAAGTAAAATTCACCTAAGTAGAAATGGCTCAATAATTAAGAGCACTGACTGCCCTTCCAGATGATCCAGTTCCAATTCCCAGCACTCACCAACAACCATCTGTAAGAGGATCTGATGCTATCTTTTGGCCTCTGCAGGTTCCTGCATGCATATGGCATGTATACATATACACTCAGGCGCACACACATACACATAAATAAATATTTAAAAATTTTCCTTAACTTTCTTTAGCCTTTCTTCTTGCTTCCCTAAACAAAATATCATATTTTTCACATTCTTACTCTTTTTCATGTTTTGAATGTTCTGGTGTGGGGGACTGAACCCAAGACTTCATTCACGCACATGCTAGGCTGCTTAGGTACATCCCCAGCATGTGACTTTTACCTCAGACTTCTGTCCTGGGGTCACAGCTATCTTACCATGCCAGCTTGTTACCTTTTTTAAAATACAAAATTACAAAAATCAGAAAGCTGAGGCTGGAGAGGCAGCTCAGCAGTTAAGGGTGTGGACCGCTCTTATGGAGGACCTGAATTTGGATCCCAGCACCCATCTTATGGGGCTCACTACCACTTTCCAGCTCCAGGGGTTCTAGAACCCTCTTTTGGCCTCCAGGAAACCTGAAATCACATGCATTTCCCCACTCACACACATACACAAAATAAAAAGGAATAATAACTCTTTAAAAAATTACAAAACTGTTCATATTGAGTAAGAAGCCCAGATCCACTTCTGTAGCAACTGAAGTTTCAGTCCTGGTTTTACAGATGCCTGCTAAAACTACCCAAAAGGCTGTGTGATCTTTGGAAAGTCACATAATGTTCTCTGGCACTGATTTCATAGCTGTTAAATAAAGTGGACAAATCTGGGTTACCTCCAGAGCCTTCCAGCCTAACACAGTATGCAACGGCCTTTCTAAACACGGCAGGACAGAGGGTTTTGCCTGAGTGCGCTGGCAGGTCATTATACAGGAACAGACTGCTTCTGAATTAGTTAATCCAACCAAACCTCCTCTGAAAAAGAAAATACACACCTTATAAGACTTTCCTGATTTTAGGTGGCATAACATACATATAAATCACATAACCAATTAAGTTCACTCAGAAAACATTTTCTCATGTCTCCGCATAGAGCTGCAAAAGATTAATTCTAGAGTTTTCTGCTGGAGGTTCCATTATCTGTCAAGGGGGGTGGGATCAGATGAAAATCCTGTTCAAACAAGGAAGACTGCATATTCAAAAGAGATGGCCCAAGACCCAAGGGAAGGAAATAAAGAACAGCCGCCAGCCAGTGGTCACTGCCTTTTCCTCCCATGAAGCTTAAAGGTATTTTAAGATAAACTGCAACCTGTGTCTCCACCTACATGTTCTACTTTCACCTTGGAAGAGGGTGCGGCTGAGCTTGCCCTGGTTTGTAGTCTTGGGAAGGATTAGGAGATTTGTCAGTTTTGAAGATTGTGCACACACAGAGGAAGCTGACCCTCTGGAGCCCCGGCTCACTTTCAGCTCTGTGCTTCTGTATTTCCCAGCGCTTTGTGATTTTTTACTTTATTAGACAGAGTAGCCCCAACCAACCAAGGGAATTTTTTTTTCCTTTTTTTTTTTTGAGACAGGGTGTTTCTCTGCATATTCCTGGCTGGCCTTGAACTCAGAGATTCACCTGCCTCTGCCTCCAGAGTGCTGGGATCAAAGGTGTGGGCCACCACTGCCAGCTCCAAGTGAATTTTTACCCCCCTCTAGATAGGGTTTCTCTATGTAGTCTTGGCTGTCCTGGAACTTGCTCTGTAGCCCAGGCTGGCCTCGAACTCACAGAGTTCCGCCTGCCTCTACCTTCTGAGTGCTGGTATTAAACTGCCTGGCTCCCAGTGAACTTTTTCAGTTGACTGTTTTGTGTTCAGCTGATGTACTTCCAGAGGATTAGAGATTGGGTTCCTAGCAAGCATACTGTAACTCCACACTGTGAGTACACTGTAGCTCCTAACCACCTGTAACTCCAGCTCCAGGGACCTGATGTTCTCTTCTAATCTCTTTGGCACATATACACACAGACACATAAATAAAAATAAACTAAATTATCTATCTACCTATATGTAATTACATTTATAGATATATCATGTTGGGTTGGAGACATTGCTCTGTGGTTAAGAGCACTTACTGCTCTTCCAGAGGACCTGAGTTCAGTTTCCAGCACCCATGATGTCGGGCAACTCACAACTGCATGTTAACTCCAGCTCCAGAGGATCTGATACCATCTTCTGGTCCCCTCAGGTACCTGTACATGACACAGACAGACAGACATACATACACACACACACACACACACACACACACACACACAATTACAAACAGACAAAACTTATGTATCCCATTCCTAATTCCAGTTAAAAGTTTTAGGACTCTGATTCTGTCACAGGTGTCAACATACCTATAAATTGGTGGTTGCCTGGTAGTGGGGTTCCTAGTGGTTTTTATTGTGTCCTGTTTTGTTTAAATGATTACACACATACAGACACACCACACAAGTGCACTTGCATACACTACTTGTGTGTCCAGTTAAAACAAGAATCTAACATCAGGCAGTGGTGGCACACACCTTTAATCCCAGCACTCGGGAGGCAGAGGCAGGTGAATCTCTGTGAATTTGAGGCCAGCCTGGTCTGCAAGGCTGAGTTCCAGGATAACAAGAGCTGTTACACAGAGACACCTTGTTTCAAAAAACTGAAAAAAACAAATAAAAGAATTTAAAAACTAAACAAATTTGACTATCAGCAATTTTTAATATACTTGTTTCCTGTAACTTCTTGATAAACAATGGTATCGGGTACCTACTATCAAGTCCTCAACTGCCAAGGACCAGAAGCAAAGTCTCCACAGGGACTACAATAGAAGACCTTAAGGCTCAGACTCTAGTGGTGGCCAGAAATCACATGAGGCAAAATGATGTATCACTTTAAAATGTCCATGTGATCCCGGGGGAGAAGTATGACACCTACCTCTTCTCTGATTAGATCGTCCCAAAGATTAAATGCCATTAAAAAAAAAAAAAAAAGCCTAGTAGATTGCTTCATATGGACTCAGAAAATCCTATTACTACAACTCGTTCGCCTGCGGGTTGTGGTAAAGGGCCTAGGATAATCAAGGGGTCTAAGACAAGCCAGCGATTTCTAAGATATTACCACCGACGACAGGCCAATCACAGCCAGAGAGTGTGTGGCAGACACTGCGGGTTCCAGCCTTAGGTCCAGGTCCCTCACTCCCCAAGCCGGGAGAGGCAGAAAGGAGGCCCCCATTGATTGATCTTGGCCCGGCCCGGTTGTCATGGCACACGCTTCAGGGTCCTCACAGGGGCTCCACCGGAAATCTGCACTGAGAAAGCCAACTGACAAGTCCTGAGGTGGCTAGCTCAGGTCCCTCCGTGAGCAGAGCTGCATTTCGCAGTAGAACCAGCTTAAGCACTTCAGAGGCGGCGGCCGCGCCCACTTCCGGGGCACTTCCGGGACGCTGCGCTTTGACCCGGAAGTGGGTGGTAGAGGAAGTAGCTGGTGATGCTGGAACAAACATGGCCGCCCCGGTTCCCTTCGGCTGCTCGGGCTCCTGCTGTCTGCGGCTGCTACCACTCCTGGCGCTGCTGGAGTTGCTGGTCGACCCCGGCCTGGGTCGCGTCCACCACCTGGCGCTCAAAGTAAGGCCTGGCGAGATGGGGATAGGGACGGGGAGTGGAGACGGGGGCGCGGCAGCTGCTCGGGGCTGAGCCAACTTTGGCCCTGCGGGGTCTCTAAGTTTGGCTGCGGAGCTAGGGGTCGGCGCGGCCCCGTGGGGACGGACTACGCGGTGCCGGTGCCTCGGCTAGTCTGGTCCCTGCACTTTGGAGGTCTTGGGGAAGGGGCCCAGCTGCGGCCTAAACCCCAAAGGACCTGGGAGACCGCTCCTGCGATCCCTGCTGGCTTCCCTGGGATCCACGCCGGTAGTAACCTCCCTTCCCTGCTCACCCTTACACAACTTTAATCCCAATTTCTCTTGTCGGTGATCTCCGCCCTTCCGTGCGCTTGCACCTGGCGCTTTGAAGGTGTGTGGAATCTTAGCCTTTTTCCCTGCTTGGTATAGGGTGCTCGATTGACTGACCAAAACAAAGATTCCTAAGAGGAACTCAAATCTCGCCTGAAGTATATGCCTTGATTTCAAAAAGAAAGAAAGAAAGAACAACCGTGAGAATTCAGACTCAGCATTCAAAGTGTTTCAGAGTAGTGGGTCTTTTTCTTTCTGTCTCTATGTCATTGCCCAAGGGAGTTGTTTATGACAGACCTGGAATGAACACTAGAAACTGCTATTGGTGACCCACAGTTTAAAGTTCTCTAAGGCTTACACAGAGTTGTCAGCAGGTTAATATATTTGGGAACAGAAGATGACATCATTATGACTCAAAGCTTTGTACATTTCCCTAATAGTGTTTCAATAAGTTTGTGGACGTGGACACAGCTGTCTTGTAAAACATATTACATTAATTGTGAAGCATCAAGTCTTGGGGATGTAGAGTTTAAAGAATAGAGACAGACTCTAGATTTGAAGCCTGGCCAGATCTATACAGGCATACTTGCATTGCCGGCTTTTGTTTGTAAATAAAAATGATCTCAAGTAAAGTGACTCTTCACCACAGCAAGACAGGTCAGTCTTGGCTCCTTCTGAAGAAAGGAGCTTGTAGGAGCTGTCCCCAGAGAAATACTTGTTAAAGGCCACACAACTTTCTTGGCCTTCGGGTGACTTCATAATCCTTGTGTAGCTTATCAGTAGTTCCCAACTTGCAGGTTAATCACTCTGGGCCTAAGAACTTTTGATTTCTAAATTCTCCCATTTTGAAGTTTACAGCTTGTTTTTACTGAGAACATATTGTAGCTGCGATCGTAAAGCTTAGGAATTAGAAACAAAACTTAGAACCACATCTCCTGTTTCCTGGTCAATATATCTAGTATTAAAATGCCAGGTGCCTGGTATCATCAGGTAAGCACTGGCAGTATTATATTGGTCAGCCTTGGTGGCCATTGTATACTAGCCTGAGTGGAATAGTTCTGGAATAGTTCTGGAATAGTTCTGTGGTTGATTGCTTCTCCCTTGTGTCAACTTAGTGTAGTTCTTGGATTGATTCTTTCCTGTGCCAAATGACTTGGTTTTCTCTCTTGTAACATGTTTCCTAAGCTTATTCTATAATTGGTACTAGAATCTTTTTTCTTAGTCTTAAGTAGATGACATTTACCCACAGCGGGCCTATTAAAGAGGCACGAGATGGTCTTGCTTTGCTTGAGGTTGGGAATCATAGACTTGATCAGGTTAAAAACCCAGACTTGAAAGAACATGAAGTAATCACCAACTATCAGGAGTATAAATCTTTGTGTGTATTTGTGTGTGTGTATGTACATGTGAGAGTAGGTGCCTTGGAGCTGGAGTAATAGGCAGTAGTGAGGTGCCCCATGTGGGTGATGGGAACCAAACTTGGGTCCCCTGTAAGAGCCATACATTCTCTTAACTCTTAACTGCTGAGTCTTTTTCTTTCTTTCTTTCTTTCTTTTTTTTTTTTTTTTTTTTTTGGTTTTTCGAGACAGGGTTTCTCTGTGTAGTTTTGGTGCCTGTCCTGGATCTTACTCTTACTCTGTAGACCAGGCTGGCCTTGAACACACAGAGATCTGCCTGGCTCTGCCTCCCAAGTGCTGGGACTAAAGGCCAGTGTAGGTACAGTTGTATTAGGAACTTCCATGTGCCTGTGCTGTAGCTAGTCCTGCCCCCCTGCTGATGTCACTTCTCTCTTATCAACTTTTTATAGTTTTCTAAATTAGAAAAGAATCTCTCCATTTTTAACTCACCACCTGTATTTTCCATCTCCTATTTGTTTTCTTGGTCTTCTCATGTCTCATGTCTTTTGACCTTTCTGTATATTCCTTACTCTTTTTTTCTACTTTCTTTCTTTCTTTTTTTTGAGACAGGGTTTCTCCATGTAGTCCTGGATGTCCTGGAACTCACTCTGTAGACCAGGCTGGCCTCAAACTCACAGAGATCTGTATGCCTCTGCCTCCGAGTGCTGGAACTAAAGGTGTGTACCATCATGCCTGGCTTATTCCTTACTTTAAAAAAAAAAAATTTATTTACTTTTATTTTGCTGAATGTATGTCTGTGTGAGGGTGTCAAACCTTGGAGTTACAGTTGTGAGCTGCCATGTGGGTGCTAGGATTTGAACCCAGGTACTCTGGAAGAGCAGTCAGTATTCTCAACCACTGAGCCATCTCTCCAGCTCCTTATTCTGTACTTTGTTTGTTTGTTTGTTTGTTTTGAGACAGGGTTTCTCTGTGTAGTTTTGGTGCCTGTCCTGGATCTCGCTATGTAGCCCAGGCTGGCCTTGAACTCACAGAGATCCGCCTGCCTCTACCTCCTGAGCACTGGGACTAAAGGCATGACACCACTGTCCGGTTTATTCCATACTTTTTAAAAGCAACTTTTTTGAGGTATTAATTTCTGTACATAACAGTCACATGTTTAATTGTTAGATCCTTGTGGTTAATCATTACTCACTATAATTATCACTATATTTATTATTTACTATAATTGTTGCCTTCCATAGATCGCTTTTTCCCTCACATAACTCATTAGTGTTTAGTTCCTAGAACCTAAGTATCACTCTCTTGGTACAAAGGGCAAAGAATTTGTCAAATCCTTTTCCTACAACTGGATCTGTGAGGCTCCATGGGGGAACTTAGAGCTGCATAGATCATCAGAGCTAAGCTTAAAATGGCTTTCAAACCAAAACGGGAAAAAGTGATTGTCAGCTCCCCCTTCTCTGCTGAAAAAGTTATTTTTTTTTAAATATATTTTTTATTTATTTATACACTCGCCAGAAGAGGGCACCAGATCTCATTATAGATGTTTGTGAGCCACCATGTGGTTGCTGGGAATTGAACTCAGGTCCTCAGGAAGAGCAGTCAGTGCTCTTAACCTCTGAGCCATCTCTCCAGCCCAAAAAGTTATGTTTTTAAAAATGTAAAATGGGCTTTGAAAGGCTAAGAAGATCTTTCTGGCCAGGCGGTGGTGGCGCACGCCTGTAATCCCAGCACTCGGGAGGCAGAGGCAAGTGGACCTCTGTGAGTTCGAGGCCAGCCTGGTCTACAGAGCTAGTCCAGGACAGGCTCCAAAGCTACAGAGAAACCCTGTCTAAAAAAAACCAAAAAAAAAAACAACCAAAAAAAAAAACCCCAACAACTTTTTGACTAGGCTGCTGGCTGCTGACTGGAGAGATGAGTGCTGTGGGGACGGTCTCTGCCCAGGTGGGGGCTGCTCACCTGGGGGGCAGGGCCTGGCTCGAGTCCCACCCCCACCTAGCTGAATAAATAACATCCCGTGGTGATGGTGTACCTGGGTACCATTGGGGAGGTGGAGGGAGAGTGGAGCCTGTGGGTGTGGGCAGAGGACTTTGCTGGAGTAGGGACCAGAGGGGCCTCCGTGAGGTTCTCAGTTTGTCTGGCTGCACTGGGATATGGGCTCCGAGAAGAGGCTGCTCGGTTGTGCCAGGGCTCCAGTTCCAGGAGGGGACAGCAGGTCTCTCTTCTAGCCTCTGGGACCAAGGCCAGACTCAAGACAGGGTGTTGGCATCACTGCTCTCAGGCTGGCTGCTGGCCTCCTTGTCTGGGGTACTCCCAATGCCTGTCCTTGTGCCCCTGCAAGTGCCAGCTCGCCCGTGTCTCCAGCTAGCTTCTGCATGCTCACAGCCTCTGAGTCACCCTGGATGTCAGGCACGGATTCTGACGGTCTGTCTGGTCACAGGAGATGAAGTCCGAGTTGTAGTGGGTAGCCATCCCAGCCTTGGCCTGGAAGTTCCAACCCCATTGAGGCTTCGGTAATGGTCACTCCCACAAGGCGGGGCTGAGGGAGGAAGCTGAAGACCCAGGAACGAGAGGAGAGGCTTCTCTTGGTTCCAGGACCCTGGACGCTGGAGGTAGACTGAGCAGAGTTCTCCAGAGAACACCAACGGACTGCGCCATACCTTTCCCAGACCCTGCAACCTATCCCTTCATTTGTAAGTTAGCCCACAAAATAAACCTCCCTTTTAACTACGTGGAGTGGCCTTAATAATTTCACCAATACCGAGTAGGAGGACTCAGCCTCCATCATGCCTGTCATGTCGGTCATCGTCGGTCCTCGGACCTCATTTAATTTCTTTTTCCTGCTTGCATCTCTTCAAATTTTCTTGATTAATCAGTGTGGCAGTCTAATGCCTTGCCATCTCTCAGAGCCCTCCACAGATCTCTTTTGTTGGCTTATAAATCCCCTTTCACCCCATGCCCAAGCAACTACCCTTTTGCTTTGTGTTTTCACAAAGTTGCCCTTGCCAGATACTTTATGAAAAATGGAGTCACACAGCGGGTCAGCTTTTGTCTCTGGCTTCATATACTTTTTAGATTCGTCCGTGTTGTGCCATGGCTCAATTTATCTTTTGTGTATGCATGTGCTGTGTGTGTGTGTGTGTGTGCATTGAGATGTTTGTGTAGAAGGCAGAGGACAGACTTGAGTGGTTTTGCCTCCCATCTTGTATGAGGCAGGGAATTTATTTGCTATTATTTCTGGCAGCTTAGATTGCAAGTTGCTGGGAATTCTTCTGTCTCCACCTCTCATAGACATACACGTTGGAATTACACATGAGTGCTACCATATTTGGCTTTCGGTGGGTCCATGGGATCTGAATTAGGGTCCTGGCACTTGTATGGCAAGCATTTGTCCGCTGAGCCATCGCCCTAACCCAGTCAGTAATTTGGTGTTACTTATTGTTGAATACCACCGCACTCTGAGTGATCGCCTTTTGCCTGGTACAGCTTGCCTGTTTTCCTGCCCCAGTCTTCCCAGTGCTAGGATCACAGGTGTGTGCCCCATGCCTATTTGCCTACGGTGACCAGTCCTGCCACCATCATTCACACGCAAGTCTGTGACACTGTCTGTCTTTGTTTCTCTTGGGTGACACCCAGGACTGGAGTGCATTGCCAGGCTTTATGGTAGGGTTGGGTTTAATTTTTAAGAAAGTGCCACACCAGCTGTGTGTGGCACACACCTTTAATCCCAGCACTCAGGAGGCAGAGGCAGGTGGATTTCTGTGAGTTCGAGGCCAGCTCAGGTTATAAACCGAGTTTCAGGACAGCCAGAGCTACACAGAGAAACCCTGTCTTGAAAAACCAGAAAGAAAAAGAAAGTGCCACATTGCGTTTTCCAAGGGGGCTGGGTTGTTTTCCATCCTACCAGCAGTGTATGAGGGTCCCCTCCCCCCACATAGTTGGCAGCATTTGTCATTGTCTTTCCATATTTAGAGCAAATCAAAAGTATCCCGTTACCCATCTGTAAGTACTCAGTGCATCCCTGGAAGATGTAAGATGTCTTTAAAAGCAAAACTCAGAAGTCATTTGAACAGAAAATCCTTAATAGTAAATCAAATCAGGTCCACATTTCCTCTGTTCTTTCAAAGCTTCAGACTTTTATCCTTTCCACTTGTCACTGTATGCTCAGTGAACCAAGACGCTAAATACTAATCTTCTGAGGGTAGGGTCTCCTGTTGCTAGTAGACAGTGCCGATATGTGCCACATGCTGTTGTTCATTTCTGATGGAGAGATGGACCATGGTCCTTAAAGGTGTTTTGGCTTGCTTAGTTTTTGGATCTGATCATTGATCGGAGGTGGCAAACTCAGATGCTGTGTGAAGTCAGGTAGGTCTTGTTAGAGACCTGGCTGCTGGAGGGCCAGTAGAGTGTCCACTGAAGGATGCTTCCCCTTCCAGCGGTATTAATGTGCCCTAGAGAGTCTGGGTCTCCCTTCTCTTTTCTTCTTTCCCCTCCCCTCCCCAGGTTAGGGTCTCCTTATACACCCCAGCTCAAACTCACCATTCTCCTGCCTCAGCCTCCTGAGTGCTGGGATTATGAGCCATCTTGCCTGGAAAGTGTCTCTCTGTCTCTCTTAAAAGAGACTCTAGAGGGCTGGAGAGATGGTTCAGCACTTAAAAATACTGGCTGCTCTTCCAGAGGACCTGGGTTTGATTCCCAGCATCCATATGGCAGAATGCAATGCCCTTTTTCTAACCTCTGCAGACACCAGGCATACTTATGGTACATAGATGACATACATGCAGGCAAAATAGCCATACACATAAAATCCCCCTGAAACAAGGTTTATCCGTGTAGCCCTGGCTGTCCTGGAACTCCCTCTGTAAACCATGCAGGTGTTGAACGCAGAGATCTGCCTGCTTCTGCCTCCTGAGTGCTGGGATTAAAGTTGTGTATCAAATTAGAATTTTTTGTTTTGTTTTGTTTTTTGTTTGTTTGTTTTTCGAGACAGAGTGTCTCTGTAGCTTTGGACTAGCTCTGTAGACCAGCCTGGCCTCAAACTCACAGAGATCCACCTGCCTCTGCCTCCCAAGTGCTGGGATTACAGGCATGCGCCACCACCACCCGGCTCAAATTAGAATTCTTAATGTGAAATTAGCTTGCAGTGAATTCAGCGATAAAAGAGTGCCTGGGGATGTAGCTTAACAGTGGAACATTTGCCTGGTTGTATAAGTCCTGAGTTCTGTCTCCAGCATTGCAAAAACCAACCCAACCCAGGGGCTGAAGGTGTGACTCAGTAGTGCTACATGTGCTCCCCATAGCCAAGGCTCTGGCTGCACTCATCACAGAAACAAGGAAAGCAGTGCGCTGCCTACGTATCTTATCTACATAGGTATGCTGGTGCAGTCTGACAGTACCAGCCAGTGAGCTCTTTAAGGAAGCAGCTGGCTAGGTGACTTTCAGCGTGGTCAAACAGGCATCACTTTACTATTTCTAAAGTTTAAAGAACTACACTGAGCTATTACTCCACTTGCTTTATATACTAATGTGTGTGTGTATATGGTGTGTGTGTTCTGGAGTATGGGTACCATGGCATATGTGTGGAGCTTTGACAAGAATCTTGAGTGTTAGTCCTTGCCTGGCACAGGACCCACACGAGAGCACTGTCTCTTGCTCCTCATTGTTTACACCAGCTCAGCTGACCCATAGGCTTCTGAGCTGCTTTTTTGTCTCTTGCCTTTGGTGAGATGGGTTACAGATTTGTATTGCTGTATGTGAGCTCTGGGTGTTCAACTCCAGTCCTCACACTTGTGTGGCAAGCACTTTATCCACAGAGCCACCTCCTCAGCCCTGTTTGCTGTTATTACTAATTTACATTTGTTGGTGGTGTGGTCTGTCTGTCTGTGTCTTTGTCTATATTTATTGGGTATATACATGTGTTCCTATCTGTGTATATGTGTACATGCATGCATGCATGCATAACAAGTGTGTGGTGGTCAAGGGCAACTGTGGGAGTTGATGCTCTCTTTCCACCATGTGGCTCTTTGGGATCAGACCCAGGTCACCTGTATGGACAGCAGACACCTCTACCTGCTGAGCCATCTTAACAGTCTTTGTTAGTTTGTTTTTTCTTTTTGAGAAGGCTCCCATAGCCTAGGCTTGCCTCATACTCATTATATAGGCAAGGATGTCTTTGAACTCTCTGTCTCATGTCTCTGCTTCCCAATTATAGGGTTCCCAGCACAGGCTGGCCCTTCTGTCTTATTTACTTTGCATTGAAAACAGTCAGTGTGGTGGGGTGGGTGGCCACAGGCCTGTGTCTGTTCAGATGCCCCCATCATCTTTCTGTTAGAATCGGTCTGCCCACCCCAGCCTGTGTGCTTCCCCCACTTTGCCTTTCTTAGTGACTAGACACTGGCTGCTCATTTCTCAAGCTGGAAGTTTATCACGTCACCGCGCTCTGTAAACTACTCTAAACAGCTCCCAGTCGCCGCCGCCGCCTTGGGTGTCACGGTTACTGGTTCCTTTGGGCTACCCATATGGCTCCAGGACTAGTGTAGTCTTGTAACTGGTGTCCCAGCATTCTTCTAGTTCATCGAGTTTGAAATTTAATTATTTAGTTAGGTCACTAGAGTGACTTTCTTTTTTCTTTTTTCTTTTTCTTTTCTTTCTTTCTTTTCTTTTCTTTTTTTTTCTGAGACAGGGTTTTTCTGTGTAGCGTTGGAGCCTGTCCTGAAACTCACTCTGTAGATCAGACTGGCCTCAAACTCACAGAGATCCACCTGTCTCTCCCTCCTGAGTGTTGGAATTAAAGGCATGCACCACCTCCAGGCTTTTTTTTTTTTTTTTTTTTTTTTTTTTTTTTTGTTTTGTTTTTCAAGACAGAGTTTCTGTGTGTAGCTTTGCGCCTTTCCTGGAATTCGCTTCGGAGACCAGGCTGGCCTTGAACTCACAGAGATCCGCCTGCCTCTGCCGCCCAAGTGCTGGGATTACAGGCGTGCGCCACCACCACCCGGCTGTTTTTTGTTTTTTAGAGAAGAGTTTCTCTGTATAGCTTTGGAGCCTGACCTGGAACTCATTTTGTAGACCAGGCTGGCCTCTCAAGTGCTGGGATTAAAGTCATGAGTGATTTTCTTAAAAGCCAGATCTAATCATCTGTGATGGTTTGAATAAGAAATGTTTCCCTCTGGTCTTAGGCATGGTCCCAAGTTTGAATGCTTGGTCCCTAGATAGCTGTGCTGTTTGGGGAGGCTTAGGAGGTGTGGTCTCGCTAGCCGTGTGTCACTAAAGACCAGCTTTGAGACTCCCTCCATTTCTAGTTTGCTCTCTTTTGTTTCACGTGGAAGTCCAGTGGCCATGCCTCCACTCTGCAGTCATAGACTGGTTCTGCTGGGGCCAGGAGCCCAAGGAAGCCTCTTCTGTAGGTTGCCTTGGTCATGGTGTTTTGTCACAGCCACAGGAGAGTAGCTGATACTTGGAGCTTCCTGCGCTCCTTGGGAGGGAAGTGCAATGGACTTTGGCAAGCTAGACTTCTCTCCAGAGCTAGACTCCTTGCCCTTCTTCCATGTGTGCACAGCTCGATGAAGTTTTCCTCAGACCTGCTGCTTCCAGCTTTAGAAAGGCGTCATGTGATCCCGGGGCATGCTTTCTGCGGTCTGTCCTCTCACCAATCACCAGTGGCCCTGGGGCAGCCAACAGAAATGCACACAAGGAGGGGAGTTCTACCTTCCTCAGAATCACATTCCGAAGCCATGTGACAGGTGGCGATCGTCAGACTGTAAGCAGAAGTGTCTGAATGGAGTGTGACATGTCCAGAGGTGGGACCATAGAGCAGTGGATGTTAGGTACTGCTCCTAAATAGTCTTAGCACAGTGACTGTGGGTGTAAGTATGTGGGGCCTACCTCATGCTTACAAGGAAGTAGAGTCTACAAAGATTAATGTTTTGCAGTGAAATACCCATGAGTATTCTCTAACCTTGGATTCAGGGATTGTTTACATTTAATTAATTTGTGTATGTGCATATATGCATGCAGGTGTGCATGCCTGAGTGCATGTGTAAAGGCCAGACTAGGGTGTTACGTCCTCCTCTGTCACTGTCACCCGTTCCTTCGAGACAGGTCTCTCTCTGAACCTGGATTTTATATCTTCTAGGGTGGAAATCAGCAGCCCTGGCAATCCTGTCTCCGTACCCTTCGGAGCTTTGGGTACAGGCATTTGGGGATCTGTAGCTTATTCTGTGGGTGTCTGGACGTAGGTCCTTGTGATCACAGGGTGAGTGCTCTTCACTGCCGAAGCAGCTCTCTTCAGCCCCAGAAGAATTAACAATAAAAAGATGTTTAAGGAAACACTACCAGGAGGGCCGGGGCCTGGCTCAGATGCTATTGTGCTTGACGTACAAGCCTGAGGGCTAGTTCAGTCCCTAGCACCTGTGTGAGAATGTCAGCCGTGGTGGGGAGCAGAGACAGGGAGTTCCAGGCAGTGAGAGTCCTTATCTCCAAGATAGAGGTGTTCCTGAGGATGAAGCTTGAGGTTGTCTTCTGGCCTTGCTGCGTGCAAATACATACACACACACACACACACACACACACACACACACACACACACCATGTTAAAGAAGTAGCTACTAGCAATAAAGATTGACAGGTTTTCTTCAGAATTAAAGAACAAAACTGAAAAACCCATATATGACAACATGTACCGCACAATTAAAAGCATTTAAAAGACTGGAAGAGAGAGAGACCTGCAGCCTTAGTTCAAAGGTGACCCATGCTGGTGAGATGGCTCAGCAGGTACTGTAGTGAGCCTTTCTCTTTCTGCCAACCAGCTCCCAGACACCACCAAGACTTGGTAATAATTGTGAAACTCAGCCTTAGCTTAGGCTTGTCCTACTAGCTCTTACAAGTTAAACTAACCTGCTTTTATTCATCTACATTTTTCTATGTGGCTTTTCCCCCGTATGTCTGACTCCCCAGGTCTCCATGACATCTCCTGTGTCCCTTGATTCTCTCCTCCCACTTCTCTCTCTCTGCCCAGAAGTCCTGCCTTCTCCTGCCTAGCTATTGATCCTTCAGCTGTTTATTACACCAATCACAGCAGTAGGTCTTCATACAGTATACAAATATCCTACAACAAGGCACCATGCTAGCCCAACCACTTGACTTCAATCCCCAGAGCCCTTGTAAAGGTGGAAGGAGCAAATTCACTCCCCCAAGTTGTTTTCTGACCTCCACACCATGCCCCCACACTGCTACTAATAAAACAATGGCGATGGCGATGATAAAAAGATAACCTGCCACAATCTATAAAGGACTTTCAATCTGGAGAGATGGTTCAGGAGTTAAGAGCACTTGCTGCTCTTGGAGAGGACTAGAGTTCTGTGCCCAGCATGCAACTCCAACTCCAGGGCATTTGACATTCTCTTCTGCTTCCAAAGGCATTGTCATGCACATAAATGTATACGGGTACACAGACAGACACAGTAAATAATAAAAATAAACCTTAAAAACTACTTTGAGAAAAATTCTAATAGGAATAAACATGAGATATATAAACAAAGATACTTCATAACAGAGAAGCAACTAGCTAGCAGACAAGGAGCACAGACAGATATTCAAAAAATATAAACTGAGTGACTAGCAGCTTTATTTTCCCTGAAATTGGCCTGGCATCCCTGGGGATGGTGAGGAATAAGGAACATGGCTTTCCTGGACTTTGGAGACAGAGTTGCCGTTTCTAGTAAGCACTGAAGCTTGACGGCTAGATTCATGCAGCCTAGAAGTCAGTACAGACAGCGCATGTGTGAGAAGAGGCACAGGTTCATGCCAGATGGTATGGTTACTGCAGAGCCATAGAAATGCCTGCATGTGCACTGGAGAGATGGTTCAGTGGTTGAGAGCACTGGCTGTTCTTCCAGAGGACCTGGGTTCAGTTCCCAGCACCCACATGGCAGCCTACAACCACCTATAACCCTACCTCCAGCGGATCCCACACCTTTACACGGATATACATGCAGACAAAACACCAATGCACATAAAAATAAATAAATCATTAAAAAAATTTTAAAAGGGGGCTGGAGAGATGGCTCAGAAGTTAAGAACACTGGCTGTTCTTCCAGAGGTCCTGAGTTCAGTTCCCAGCAACCACATGGTGGCTCACAACCATCTGTAATGAGATCTGGTGCCCTCTTCTGGTGTTCAGGTATGTGTAGCAGAATTGTTAGAAGTTCTTATTAATAAAATCAAACCTGAGGCCAGTTATTGGGGTGAATGCTGGAAGATCAGAGAGACAGAACAAGCCACAGTTTCCTCACCTTTCCAGTTCCTCAGCTGGTCTTGTTTCCTCAGACTGCAAGCTTCTGAGTACTCATCCAGAATTGGTCTCAGCTGACCTGTGTTGCTCAAAGCCTAAAAGCTTAACCAGCCAAAATGCTTAACCAGCCAAATGCTTCTAGTTTCTGGTACTCACACCTTATATATCTTTACTTTCTGCCATCACTCCCTGGGATTAAAGGCTGGATTTCTGGGATTAAAGGAGTGTATTACCATGCCTGGCTGTTTCTAATGTGACCTTGAACTCAGAGATCCAGAGGTATTTCTGTCTCTGGAATGCTAGAATTAAAGGCGTGTGCTACCACTGCCTATCCTCATGTTTAATATTGTGGCCATCCTGTTTTCTGACCCCAGATAAGTTTATTTCGGGGAACACAATATTTCGGGGAACACAATACCATCACAGGTATGCATGCAGGCAGAACCCTGTATACATAGTAAATAAATAAATTTTTTTCAAAAAATTAAAAAGAAAAGGAGGGGCTGCATGCTCACGGGAGTATGTTGGGGATTTGTGAAGATGTGTGGGCAGATGAACTACAAGAACAGGAAAATGTATCCGCAAAGAGTCCACAAAGAATACATTGTTGCTGAAAATGGAAGCTGCAGATCTATGTGAACATTATTTATCCAGCTTTTAAAACTGATACTATGTGATATTTATGGGTCTGCATATTTATCCTTTCTTCTTTGTTACTTCCAACCAGCCTTCTGGGTTTTGCCAGTCTGCCCAGGCTGGCCTGTAACTTGCGGTCCTCTGACATAGCCTGACAAGTAGCTGCAATTACAGGCAAGTATCATGAAGCCTTGCCAGTGACTGGGTTTTCCTTCTTGTTCTGAGACAGTCTTAGTATCTCTGGCTGGCCTCAGACTTGTTAAATAGCTGAGCATGACCTTCACGTGGGATCCTCTTGCCTCCATCTCCTCAGAGCTGTGGTTTTAGGTTTGTACCATGGTTGGTTTATGCAGTGGGTAATCAAAACCATGCAAATCCTCTAACAACACACCCTCACTCTAGGGACTTTTGTTGGTGTCCCCCCCCCCCCCCCCCCCCGCGCGCACCCCTTGGAAAAAGGGTCACATCTATAGACCAGGGTGGCTTGGTGTTATTCTAGTCAAGGCTGGCTTTGACCTCATGGCAATCGTGCCTCAAGTTTTCAGAGTAATAGATTACAGGAAGGAGCCACTATTCCTTGCTTGGTGATATAAACTAAAAACAGAGGTGTCCTGCCTGAGGAAGGGAATGGTAGACTGTAAGAAGATCCAGAGGGACACAGGACTGCCTTGTGACTGATGCTCTTTCCTCTTCCCTTCTCCCTCTGTGATCTGAGACAGCTGGAATGTGGGCATCTGCTGCTGCTGCTGTGACCTGTAGAACGGGTTCCTCCTTTAGCTGAGGCGGTGGACTGCATGTTCTGTGGCTCACATACTTCCCAGCACAGCTCGTGCCCAGATGGCTTCTGTTTGCCTGGCAGTAAAGTGGTGACATGGCATTGGTGCAGTTCAGGATGTCAGCATGGTTCTGTCTTTTACTTTCAGATTTAGTTTAGTTTAGTTTACTTTTCTGTAAGCCTGTATTTTTAGGACAACTTACTTTAGTAGGAATTCACATCCATCTGTCTGTCCCTTCCTCTAATACAACCTACACAAAAAATTTTTTTTGAGGTAAGATCTTACTATATAGCATGGAACTCACAATGTAGACTAGGGTGTGTAAGGGGTTTGTCCTTAATTACGTCAAGGGCCAGCCTAAAAAGCGGGCAGGCCCTCTGTGCCCCTGCTTTCCCCCTTCTCTCTTCCCTCCTCGAGGTCTCTGTCTCTGTCTGTCTCTCTCTCTGTCTCTCTGTCCCCCCCCCCTTCTCTCCCATTAAAGCTCTAGAAAGGTAACCATGGCTTGTGATTCTTCCGCCAGTACGCTTCTCCAGCTGGCTGCCTCGGGCAGTGGCCAGCCACCAGCAGCGCTGCTTTAACCAACACGAGGTGTTTAACCAACAGGGTGGCCTTGAATTCACAGGGATCTGCCTGCCTTTGCCTCCCTACTGCTGGATTAAAAATCTTTTTAAAGATTTTTTGAGATAAGGTCTGTGTAGCCCAGGCTGGCCTTTGGCCTGTGATCCTTTCCCCTCAGCCTTCCTAATGCTGGGATTACAGGTGTGTATTGCCACATCCACGTCTGTTTTTGATTACTTATTCTATTATTTTTACATTTTTGTTTAGTTAGTGTGGGGTGGGGCACACGTGCATCACGAGCAGGTAGATTTGGAGGGCCACTTGAGAGTAGGTTCTCTCCTTTCCCTGAGAATTGAACTTAAGTTGTCAGGCTTAGCAGGCAGGTGACAATGCCTTTACCATCTTATGGGCCCTTATTTATTTAAGACAAGTTCTCTATGAAGCCTGGGCTGGCCTAAAACTCACTATATAGACCAGGCTGGCCTCAAACTGAGACTTTCATCTGTCTCTGCCTCGCCAGTGCTGAATCCCAGTAGTGGATTCATGAAGGTGAAGAGAGAGAGGATTTCCAGTTCAAGGTCAGTCGGGGCCTCTCAGGGAGACCCTGTTTCAAGGAAAAAACAAAAGCAAACAAACAAAGGGTACATTAATCACCAGTGTTTTACCATCAGACTCGGCCTTGCTCATTGTTTGGGTCATTGGCAGAGTGCCTGTGAGGAGAGCCAGGCAAGACCTTGTTTGGGCATCTGGGAGTTTCCTTTCAGGATAGGATAGTGCTGGGGCCAGCCTAGCATCTCACTCGAATGCTCCAGACAGCTCTCCCTCTGAGCTGCATCCTCAGTCTGCTATAGTATTTGATGTCCCTGTGACCCTGACTTTTCACAGCTGAGTGATCTTGTTTATTAGCCTGTTATACAGTTTACCGTGATGAAGAGTGCACCATGCTGTTATTTTTTCTTGAAGCCCACGTTGGAGATGCATACTAAGATACCTGTAGATGAAATTGAGGGTTGTTTGGGGTTTCTTCCTCTAATGAATTGGCTGGGGCATGTGTGTATATGCAAGGACAAACCTGGCACTTTCAACTCCTGTGAAATGCAGGCTAGTTCAAAGCAAAATCAGACGCACTGTTTATTTGCCTGTGAAAGGCATGCAGTGAGTAAGAGCCCAGGTGTGGAGCTCCCACCTAGGTTGGGATGCTGGTTCTGCTTCTGCTGCGAACTAAGCAAGCTTTTCCTGTCTGGGCCTGCTTCTTCATCAGTAGCCTGAGCAGAATAGTACCTGCCTTGTCAAGTTGTAGGGAGGCAGCATGGTGTTGCAGAGAGCTCCTCCAAGCCCTGCTGGGTCCAGTGCAAAGGAGGTGGCCAGTGGTTGCTGAAGGTGTCTTCTCTGTTGCTGGTGTCTAGCAGGGTGAGCTGGAATGCTCCAGTGGACCCCCACTGTTCCTGCCTCCTCTTCCTTTACCATTGAGACTCTGCTGCCCTTTCCAAGATAGCAGGGAAGAAAGGGGGTAATGCTGAGCTCCTACCTGGCCTCTCATCCCTTTGAACTCCTGACCCTCCTGATTCTGCCTCCCAAGTGCTGGGGTTGTAGGTATGTGCCACCATGTCAGGTGCCAGGTGTTGTAAAGTACATACGGCGCAGACATTATGGAGCCTCTGTAAATCTCTATGTATTTATTTGAGACAGGGTTTCTCTGTATATTCCTGGCAGTCCTGGAACTCACTCTGTAGCCCAGGCTGGCCTTGAACTCACAGAGATTCTCCTGCCTCTGCCTCCCAAGTGCCCGGGATTAAAGGCGTGCACCACTGTGCCTGCTGTAAACTTCCTGCAGGATGGCCAAGGTAAAAGAAGCATGCCCTTAAGTTTTAAGTCTGGAGCCAGCAGGTAAAGCCATTTGCCACCAAGCCTGATGCCGAGTCCAGGCTCTGGCCCTCGTCCATTGGAAGGAGAGACTGGACTCCTACAGGCCGCCTCTTTGTACTGTAGTGTGTGAATGCACACACAAACAAACAGACAAATGGAAGAAAATGTAAATTTCCGTCCATGCTGAACGTTATAAAAATGTACCACTTAATTATTTTCACAATGTAAACACAGTGTAACCAGCAGGAAACAATTAACTAGTGCTTTCAGAATTTTCTGAAGCTTTGCCTTCCCTCAAGTGCCTGGAAAGTCCCTTTCTCGGGGCAGCAGTCACCCTCCTGAAGGTCACCCTCCGAATTCTTGCCCTATGTGTTGTGTGAGTGGGCTTGCTTCTCCCTGAGGTGGTGTGAGCAGGTTCTGGGATCTCCCTGCGCCCTGCCAGCTCGACTGGGGGCTCTCGCAGAGGACTGAATGTCCTCACTGACCACGATTGTCAAATTAGCCTCTTTCCTGTGCACCTGCAGTGGTGGTGGGCAGGTGTGTCCCTGAAGAACAGGGACACTCTCTGAAGAAGCCTTAAGTCCACCCCAGAAGGGCCAGGAGCCTTCCCTCTTCCTGTCTTTTTCCTTAGTAGGCCTCACAGTCCTACAGAAGGTTACTTCTCTGTGGGAGTGGGAGTTTGCCTCAAGCTCCTCTGTCTCACGGAAGTGAGAGTGAGCAAACATGCTTTAAATGCCTAGCTGAACTCTGGCACCAAGAGAAATTCCCAGAGGACCAAAAAAGGGAAGAGGGAGTTGAAACCTGCGGACAATAGAAGGGGCTTTAGGGAGGGAGCCGGTGCCATTCTGAGATATTGCAGAAGTCTGGAGAGAGCTTGGATTAGACCATTGCTGAGGGCCTGTGCTCCAACCAGCAGATCCAGTTGAGAGGGGCCAGAGGCAGCCAGGAAATAAAACCCTCCTGGTGGCATTGGTCCAACGCATTGTCTCTGGGCCATGTGGATGTGCTTATACTGATGCCTCAGAGGATCTCATTGATAGCCTCTGAGGCCTGGGAACTTCCAGCTGTAGGGGAGGGTCCCATCAACAGCCTCCCCTGTCTGGGTAATTCTAGCTCTAAGGTTGAAGAGCCAGCTGTCACAGACAGTCCTATAATTCCCACTAATGTTCTTATGCTATGAAGAACCCTAGGCACTTGGTGTTAGAGGGCTTTGCCGATATCCCACCCTGGTCCTGGAATGTGTGGTCATGCTTGAGATTGGGACATGAGACAGGCAGGGGTGGCCATATCCCTGTGAGCTACGGTTTCAGCAGAGCCCAGGATTTTCCCATGCCAAGTAGAGTCTGTTTCTACTTGACTCGCTCCTGAGAGTGCTTCTTCAAGAGCTTTCTGTCTTGAAGGCCATTGTACGCTATCATTTTTTTTTTTTCCTTCTCAAGACAAGGTTTCTCTTTGTAACAGTCCTGGCTGTCCTGGAACTCACTTTGTAGACCAGGCTGGCCTCGAACTCACAGAGATTCACTTGCCTCTGCCTCCTGAGTTCTGGGATTAAAAATGTGTGCCACCATCACCTGGCTCTTTCTTTTCTTTTAAGCAGGATGTCACTCTGTACCCCTGATAGGCCAGAAACTCTGTTTAGACTAGGCTGGCCTTGAATTCATAGAGAATCTCCTGCCTCTGCTTCTAGAGTACTGGGATTAAAGGCGTGCACCACATACTTGACTTGGCCTCCCCTATCACAGTTTGAATGCCTCTCTGTTCTGTCAGGAAGAATGCAGGGGAGATTAAAACCATGGTTCATCTTGCTGTGGAATCCCATGTCAAGGTGACCCTGACCAGTTTGCCCCCAGAGCCCATACAAGTGTGCTGAAGTGAATGAGCCCACTATCGCTTTCCGCAAAGTTTTGACATCTGTGGGATTCTGAAGACTCTTTTTCAGCTTTTGAAGGCTGTGACAGCTGTCTCTTCCCCCACCCCCCACACCTCTGGGAACTTTGGCCATCATGAAACTGGACACCATAGCTTTTCAAGCAAATGAACAGGCCAACTAACCAGAAATCTACCCCAATCTCTGTAGGATGATGTGAGGCGTAAAGTCCATCTGAACACCTTTGGCTTCTTCAAGGATGGCTACATGCTGGTCAATGTCAGCAGCCTCTCTGTGAAGGAGCCCAAGGGAGCCGTGGACCCGAGTGCTGAGGCAAGTGTCTTCCCGTCATCGAGCAGGGTCACTCCCAGCTCCCTCCCTCCTAGCCAAGAACATTCTTAGTAGCCCTACCAAAGTTGGTATCAGGAATCATCTTTACTTCTATACTCCTGTGGTCAGTGAAATGCTGAGGGTGAAACCCAGGCCTTCCCCATGCTAGGCAAATGAACCACACCCCAGCGCTAAGCTGCAAATCCTTCTTTTTTTAAACTTCATTTGTTTATATATTTTATGTGTGTGAGTGCTTTGTTACATGTATGCCTGCACACCCAAAGAGAGAACTGTGTCCTGTTACAGATGGTTGTGAGCCATCATGTGGGTGCTGGAAGTTGAACTTGGGACCTCTGGAAGAGCATAGCGGCCAGCACTCTTAACTCAGAGCCAACCCCTCCAGCCCTGCAGTTCTCTTTTTCCTTTTTTTTTTTTTTTTTTGAGACAGGGTTTCTCTGTGTAGCTTTGCACCTTTCCTGGAACTCGCTTTGGAGACCAGGCTGGCCTCGAACTCACAGAGATCCGCCTGCCTCTGCCTCCCGAGTGCTGGAATCAAAGGCGTGCGCCACCGCCGCCCAGCTGCAGTTTTTGAATACATGTATAATTGGTGATTTTACCTGAGCAGCCATTTCCATCTTTCAAGAGAGCTCTTAGGAACAGTGAGAAGCCAGGCCCGAGGAGCATGCTCTCTGTGTTTATGACTTCATTTTTCTGCTCTTTGAGGAAGACAGGCATGGGCAGTGTGAGGACTTAGTCTTTTCTCTCTTCACTGCCTCAGATCGGCTTCAGTCTAGACCGGACCAAGAACGATGGCTTTTCTTCTTACCTGGTAAGTTGCTTTTAAAGAAATTATGTATATTGGTGTTTTGCCTGCATGCATGTCTGTGCACCACATACTTGCATGGTGCCATCAGAGGTCAGAAGGGTTGGACCTCCTGGAACTGAGTTACAGACAGTTGTGATCATATGGGTGCTGAGAGTCAAATCCATGACCTCTGTAAGAGCGGTAAGTGCTCTTAACAACTGCGTCATCTTCTCAGCCCCTCCCCCTTCTCTGGGACAGCAGGGGTGGACAGCAGGGGTGGACAGGGTTTCATTCTGTAGCTCAGGGTGGCCCTGAGCTTGGAGCACTTCTCCTGCTTCAGTCTCTCAAGTACTAGGACTATAGGCATAAGCCAGCATGGATTGTATCCCAGACTAGCCTGGAACTACTATGTAACTGAGGCTGGCCTTGAACTCCTGATGGCCCTGTCTCTGCCTTATAGGTGCTAGGATGGCAGGTACCTGGTAAGTTCTAGGTCACAGTCTGACTGCTGTCCTCACTCAGCCCACAGTGCCTTTTCTGGAGGTGGGAGCTGCTGT
This sequence comes from Onychomys torridus, assembly GCF_903995425.1. Classification (NCBI taxonomy): domain Eukaryota; kingdom Metazoa; phylum Chordata; class Mammalia; order Rodentia; family Cricetidae; genus Onychomys; species Onychomys torridus. The sequence goes on along the minus strand of NC_050446.1, from coordinate 7,775,839 downwards.
AAGTTCTCAGCTCCGCTCTTGGGAGGAGCCTCAGCCTCATTCTTGCCACAGTGAGTGCGATGATACTTGCTTGTTCTTCCTTTGGCAGGATGAAGATGTGAATTACTGTATTTTAAGAAAACAGTCTATGTCTTCTGTCACCCTTCTCATCTTAGACTTCTCCGGAAGTGCGTAAGTAATTCTGAAATCCTCTCTGCTGGCCCTCAATGCAGCGAGGGCACTGGCTGCATTGATCTGCCACAGGCCAGTCCTACGCTGACTGCCGGAGATGAGCTACAGCTGAGAGACACAGGGCCCACCAGGGAGGAAGACAGGTGGAGTACAATCCAAATGACTGCGGCAAAGTAGAGGAAAGAGTGAAGACCCCCACACCCCACACCTCCACACCCCCGCAGGGAAGGACAGTGTCAGGTCAGGCTTAGGCAGCCTTCTGGTGAGTCAGCTTTTCCAGATGAATGGGAACAGGAAGGGTGGCCATGTCTGAAGGGGAGGCTTGGTCTGTGGGATAGCATGGCGGTAGGCACTGCATCGGCCCCCAAGTTTGCTGTGGGGGAGCACAGTAGAGGAAACAGGGAAGAAAACGGACGGAATTACTCAGGGACTGCGTGACTCCAGGGTGCAGTGGTGTCTCCTACCCCAGAGCAGTGGTGTCTCTTTTGTGAGATTGTCCTGGAGGACTGGCTTAGTGGCGAGCACAGGTGAAGGATGAGTTAAGGGATTTTGTGGGGGGTTTTGTTGTTGTTGTTGTTAGTTTTTTGTTGTTGTTGTTGTTGTTGTTTTTGTTTTTGTTTTTGTTTTTTTTTGAGACAGGGTTTCTCTGTAGCTTTGGAGGCTGTCCTGGCACTCACTTTGTAGACCAGGCTGGCCTCAGGGATTTTGTGTTTTAAGTTAGGTGCATTTCTTTCTGTCCACTGCCTGGGCCTCATGCTTGTATGTATGAGGGGGGTGGTGAGATGGGGTTGGATGGCAGAAGCTCATGTTGAGTATCTCCCACAACTACACCCCCTTCCCTCATGGAGGGCAGGATGTCATTATGTAGACCAGGATGGCCTTGAACTCAGAGATCTCTCTGCCTCTGCCTCCCAAGCGCTGGGATTAAAGATGTGAATGCCTTTAATTAATTCATGAATCCTAGCACTCAGGAGGCAGAAGCTGGCGAATCTCTGTGAGCTCGAGGCCATCCTGGTCTATAGAGAGAGTTTCAGGACAGCCAAGGCTACATGAAGAATCCCTGTCTCAAAAAACCAAAAGAAAGAGCAAGGTGTACACCACCATGCTCAGCTGTCCTACCTTATTTTCTTGATGTAGTCTGTCACTGAGCCTGAGTTTTTGCTGATTTACCTAGACTAGCTGGCCAGTAAATTCCAGGCACCCTCCTGTGGCCACCTTCCCAGTCCTGGGGTCATAGGCTCACATCATATGCCCCACTTTTACCCATGCCTCCTGGGGATCAAATTCAGGTCCTCATAATTCGGAGTCAAGTGCACCTCCATGGGCCATCCACCCCAACTTGTATGTAACTTCTTTCTCTATCCTTTTTTTTTTTCACATTTATGTACTGTATGATGTGCACATCATGCCATGCTTGTGGGGTCAGAGAGCAGTTTGTGGAGTGGGTTCTCTTCTTCCCACTGTGTAGGCTTCAGGGGTAGACTCAGGCTCAGCCTTGCTGCTGGTGCTTTCCCCAGGGAACTAGCTCTGGCCCTCTGTGTGATTCCTGAGGAAGCCTTCAAAGGGTTCAAGCTAAGAGCCTGTGTCCAGATTGTTTTCAGATATAGCCGATAGCAGCCCAGAGTGGGCGAGTTAGAGGTGAACAAGGTCAGAAGTAAAAGGCCAGTTAGGAAGCTTCTTAGAAAACAAAGCACTTCGGGGCAGAGCTACCTGCTCTAGGTCTCACTGCAGACATCTCCTGGTCGTATCCACTATCATCCGTCAGGAAGGCTGCAGTCTCCTAGGTTGTGGTGTGTTTGGCAACTGGCAGAGAAAGGCCTGGCTGACCCAGGCAGAAGGAATGACAGCAGGGATTGTCCCACCCACCTGAAGTCCCGAGGTGGCAGGCAGGCTCAGGAAAGGGCAGGTCAGTGGCAGCTTGCTTCCATTAGGTCTCTTCTCCCTCACCCTCAGTGTTGACTCCCTCGGCAGTGGGCCGGGTGTGGTTCTCAGCACACGGTGGCTCACAGTCCCTGTAACTCAAGCTCTCTTCGGGCTTCTCCAGGCTCCTGCATGCACATAGTGCACACATACCCACATATGCACACAAACATATAATTAATCTTTAAAACCAAAAGAAGGGGAAGGAGGACATGGCTTTTAGACCAGTAATGAAGAGTGTCCTCAGCTCCCACACACCTCCTTCACTTCCGTTGACTGTACTATAGAGCCTTCTTCTCTTTCCCTGTCACCAGTTTTCTGAGCACATTAAGAATTCTAAAAGGAACTCTGGGGCCATGTGGTGGTGGCTCACATCTTTAATCCCAGCACTCGGGAGGCAGAGTCGGGCAGAGCTCTGGCTACAGAGCGAGATCCAGGGCTACACAGAGAAACCCTGTCTGGAAAACAAAACCACAAAAAGACAGAGCTTGAGCTGGGCCCACAACAGCATTTAGTGAAGACTGGAGTGCTGCTCTGAACTCTCTTTTCTGTCTTCCGTGGACATATAGGGTCAAGGTCAGATCTCCACCAGAAGCTGGCACCCAGTTACCAAAGATTGTCTTCGGCAAGGATGAGAAAGTCCTGGGTCAGAGCCAGGAGCCTGCTGTCAGCTCCACACCTGAAGTCAGCAAGGTGCAGAGAGCCCAAGGTGAGCCTGTTTGTAGAGATTTTGTTTTCCAGAAGCACAGCCTGGCCTGTATTATCTGAGCATGGTGCTCTGGAGGCCACAGAGAACTACTGTAACAAAGAAGCATGTTGAAGGAAGAGAGAAGGGAGGCCTCTCCCGTCCCACTCAGCACTTTGGTAGTTGTCCCTGATTACTCTAGAATGGTGCCTCCCAACTCCTGGGCCTGTGTACAACCCGTGCATGCTCATTGACTTAGCTTTATTTATTCCATCCCACTGTCCTACTAAATGATTCCGTCACTTGCTCTGCCTTTTCCCTAAAGTGATACATTGTCATCTCCAGGCTTATACAGATATTGGGGCATTGAATGTCTTCATTCATACAAATCTGTGTGGGGGCTAGAGAGATGGCTCAGCAGTTAAGAAAGCTTGTTTCCATTCCACATCAGGTGGGTGGTTGGCATCCAGCAGAGTGCAGAAGCGCTGGCAGCTAACACTGGGATGCTGAGTGGTTTTTGGTTTTATTTTGTTTTGTTTGTTTGTGTATGTAAAGTGTTGGGCACTGCACATGTCTACAGTCCCATGACTTGGGAAGCTGAGGCAGGAAAAGCACTTGTGCCCAGTCAGTGTAAGCTTGTGCAGCAAAGGGAGACCCGGTTTGGAGGGAAATGCTAAAATGAAAAAGCACGTTGGTGTTTTCGGAATAGGGGTTCATGTGATCAGACCTTGAGCTCCTGCATCCTGGTCTCTGCCTCCCGAGGCAGCACCTCTCTCCAGATGTTTCTGTTGGATTAATTGTTAGTCCCATCTAAAGGTTCATATACCTTCTTTGAAGGTCATTTACCATGTATATCGTTATTTATTTTTTCCTAGATTTGTTGAAAGTTGATGCAAATTAAGAATCATAGGGAAGAACTGGACTGTAGTGGTGCAGTTCCATGCCTGTGCTTTGGATCTGCTTGTCCAAATCCCCGTGCTTGTGAAACATTCTCTTAGGGCTGAACTACTGTCTTAGTTAGGGTTTCTGTTGCTGTGAAGAGACACCCTGACCACGGCAACTCATATAGATGAAAATACTTAATTGGAGTGAATTGCTTGCAGTTTCAGAGGTTCAGTCCATTATCATCATGGTGGGGATCATGGTGGGGATCATGGTGGGGAGCATGGCGGCATGTAGGCAGACATTGTGCTGGCTACATCTTGGCTTGCAGGCAACAGGAAATCAACTGATGGAAATCCTGGGTGATATTCTGAGCGTAGGAAACTTCAAAGCCCACCCCCTCAGTGACACACTTCCTCCAACAAGGCCATACACACTCCAACAGAGCCACACCTCCTAATAGTGCCACTCCCTATGAAATTATGGGGGCCAATTACATTCAAACTACCCCAACTAACTTCCTCAGGGGTGGTTTCCTAAGAACAATGAAGCGGGTATCTACTCGGTGCCATGAAAAAAGCTGCTAGCTATCTTTTTTTCTTTTTGAGACAGGATCTCATAGCACAGGCTAGCCTTGACTTTTCTGTGTAACTGAGGCTGACCTTGAACTTCTTACTCTCCGTCTTCCACACCCAGAGTACTCTGGTTACAGGCGTGTACTAGCATACCCAGTTTCATATGGTGCTAGGGATCTAGGGTCTCGTGCTTGCTAGGCAAGCACTTTGCTAACTGAGCTACATCTACTAGTTAGCTTTTTTTTTTTTTAAATTAAAATATAATTATGTCATTTTTCTCCACTAGTAATCTTAACATACTGCTACTGGGGGGACCCCCCAAAACTAGCAGCAATGAAAAAGAGAAGCCAGCAAGTCCAGGCTGGTGGTGCAGCTCAGGAAGAGTCTGCTTCCCCTGCACAGGCTAAGTGTCCTCCCCAGCACCACACACACACACACATACACACAATCTAGCTACCTAAGATTTTCTCCAAGGAAATTGTACCAGTTAGGTGCTTGTTAAGCTGCCTCTGAACATGCTCACTTAGAAAGTATGGAAAGTTATCCATGTGGCATCTCTGCAGTCAACATTATTTACACAGCCTTTCCCTTGCTTCTGTAGTGGTTGACACAGTAACATCTGCAGCATGCCACTTTGATTTGCTGCTTCTGCTGCCCAGTAATTACGTTTGGGGACCTGAAGAGGTGGAGGCCGTGAGATTGGTTTGTTTTGGTGATGGGTATTAGATTAGCCGAAGCCCTGTGAAATGGTGCTGTGATGTGTGAGGTGAACTAGGCAGTGACGACTTTTAAACGTCTGTGCTTCTAGATGGTTCGAAGACTAGAAGAAGTGCAGTGGACTCCAAGGTAAGTGTGGACCTCCTTCCTGCTCAGCTTCTCTGGATGTGCATTGTGCTTGCATGTATGTGTGTGTGCGCATGTGTGTATGCCTGGCATGCGGCTTGTGTTTGGAGAGACAGCATCAACACACTGAAACTGTTTTGAACTTACATGGAGTGCTGCATTGCTCAGCACAGGGGAAGCCCAGGCAGTGAGGGTGCACCCTAAGGCAGACCTGGGGTAGCACAGGTGGCGCAGGGTGCTGACGTGCAGGCCATGGGAGGTTGTCTCAAGCCTTTGACGGGTATTTATTGGAGCTCTGGTTCTGAAAACACTGTGCAGGGTCAACAGGGTGATGAGACACGGTTGAGGACTGGACTTGACCTAGAGCTTTGAAACATGAAACAAGGTTCTGTCTGGGGGAGATGGAAGTGTGGAAGGGAAGGGGAGAGAGGTGTCACTGCATGGAAGTGAGCAGACGAGCAGAGAAGATTTGCTCTGGAATGTTCTAATTCTTCAGTGAAGGGACTGTGTTGTTTATTTGCAGACAGGGTCTCCTGTAACCCAGGCTGGTTTCACCTTGTTACATAGCCAAGGTTGGCCTTGAACTCCTGATCCTCCTGCCTCAGCATCCCAAGCTAGGATCACAGGTGCATATCCCAGGCCTAGCTTTGCTCGCTCGTTTGTCTTCTTCCTTCTAACCGTTTTCTGAAGTGTGATTGGGTGACAATAAACTGCCCATATTTACAGGGGCTGTTAGATACATTTGACCTGCCAGTCAAGATGGTGGATGTGTTCATCACCTCCAAGGTTTTTCCTGCCTCTTTTTCATGCTGTGCCCAGGGAACAGTTGCTGCAGTAGACAACAGTTTAGGGGTCCTTAGAGAAATGAGCCGTGGGTTGGGGATTTAGCTCAGTGGTAGGTAGAGCACTTGCCTAGCAAGCACAAGGCCCTGGGTTCGATCCTCAGCTCAAAAAAAAAAAAAATAGAAATGAGCCGCACATTCTTTGGCAGCTGACGTATTCTTTGCCTTTGTTCAGCATAACCATCAGAGTTTTATCTTGCTCCTGTGTGTATGTAGCTGGTTTCTTTCCATGGCTTGCTATTAATCTCTTGGCTTGTGCAGAGGACAGTGCTCTGATATTTAAAGTCGGGAACAAAGTCTAGGTGGGTTGTTTGGCTCTGCCCAGAGCAGCATCCTTGGTCCTGCAGGAGCTGTGGAGTAGAGAGCAGCTCCCAGGCAGACTAGGGAGGGAGTAGCCAGGAAGGAAGGAAATGGGAAAGGGAGCTGCCTTCTCAGACGGGATCTCAGATCTATCAGTGAAGAAGTGAAAGGCTTGGTCAGAGCTCTCAAAGGGCAGCAGAGTTGGCGTTGAAGAAGAGATTTTTTTTTTAGTTAGCTTTAATTTATTTTTATTTTATGTGTTTGAGTGTCCTAGTTAGGGATATTTTTGCCATGATGAAATGCCGTGACCAAAAACAAGCTGGGGAGGAAAGGGTTTATTTGCTCACATTTCTACACCATAGTCTACCACTGAAGCATATCAAGACAGGAGCTCAAGCAAGTCAGGAACCTGGAGGAGGAGCTGATGCAGAGGCCATGGTGCAGCTTACTGGCTTACCCCTCATGGCTTGCTCAGCCTGCTTTCTTATAAAACCCAGGACTACCAGCCCAGGGATGGTACTACCCACAATGGCCTGGGCCCTCTCTCATCAGCCACTAATTAAGAAAATATGCTACAGCCAGATTTTGGGGGTACTTTCTCAGTGAGTTTCCCTCTTTGCAGATGACTCTAGCTTGTATTGAGTTGATGTAAAACTAACTAGCACAATGACTATTTCCCTGCATGTATGTATATGTACCATCTGTGTGCCTATGTCCCTGTTGGCCAGAAGAGGGTGTTGGATCCTTTGGAACTGCAGTTAGAGTGAGTTTGTAAGTCACCATGTGGGTACTGGGAACCAAACCTGGGTTTTCTGTAAGAGCAGCAAGTGTTCTTAACGACTAAACCATCTCTCCAGGTCAACTAGCTTTAATTTTTTGTTTGTTTGTTTGCTTTGTTGTTTTTTGAGACTGGGTTTCTCTGTGTATCCTTGACCTTCCTAGAACTTGCTCTGTAGACCAGGCTGACTTTGAACTCGGAGATTCTCCTGCCTCTGCCTCCTGAGTGCTGGGACTAAAGGCATGCACTGCCGCGGCCACCCAGCTTAGCTTTATTATTTTATTTTATTTTATTTTATTTTATTTTATTTTAAGTGTTCAGGTGTTTTTTCTGCATGTATATATGGGTATCACATGCATGAGGTGCCCATAGAAGCCAACAGAGGGCATCAGATGCCCCGGGGTTGGAATTACAGACAGCCCAGGACCTCTGCAAAAACTATCCAGTGCTCTTCATCATTGTGCTGTCTCTTCAGCCTCCCAGTTAGCTTTGCTTTGCCTAAGCTTGTCTTCTGCCACTTTTGGTCTGAAACAGATTCTTGTGTCTTTTAGGCAACAGCAGAGAAATCCTTCTCAATTCATAAGAACGATGGGGCAGTTTCATTTCAGGTATGTGTCACCTTGGAGTAACGTTTACTCCTCTTTGCCATGTCAGAGGGCAAGTCTTGACTGGCAGCATGCTCCTGTGATCCTTTGGCTGCAGGACCACCCCCTCCCACCAGCAGGTGGTTAGCTCCACCTGCGAACCAAGCCATGAGTCTCTGACAGTGAGAAACCTTGTGAAAGTGCTGTGCCCAAGTTCCAACCCCACTCTGCTTAGGTTCTCTTGTGACCCCTCTGCCTCCCACACAGGATGTGACAGAAGTTCTGCATGTGGAAGGGCCTGTGCTAAGAGTTGGAGGTGATGTAGCTGTAGAGGGGAGCTCAGTTAGGCCCAGAGCCCTCGAGGGCCCAGCCTAGCCAGCCCAGTTGTGAATTAAGTGTGGCCGTGAGCTGTGCCTTTGTTAACTTGGAAGAGCCTACAGTGGCACACACTGGTCCCGTGTGGACTTTTGATCAATTGTGACAAGTAGTGACTGATGAAGCCACTGTTAGATCTCAGAACGTGAAGCAGGTTGTTGACCTGAAAGCAGATGCTGTCTGTGTCTTTGGCTACCTCTGCTGACCTCAGCAGAACCATCACAGGCAGATGGATATGGTGGAAGTGAGTTACAGAGCCCAGGCCGCTGCGTGCAGCTCATCACCGCTGCGTGCAGCTCATCACCGCTGCGTGCAGCTCATCACCGCATGGCTCCACCAGCCAATTCTGTGCAGAGTCCTAGAGGCTCACAGATAGAACACCGTGTTCTGGAGGTTCTGAGGCTGGCTAACCTTCTGTTGCCGAGACTCCTGGTTCATTTCTGAGCCTGGGAGCTGCAGCTGAGGTTGTGAGCGTCTTTCTTCTCTCCTTCTTCTCTCTTTCAGTTCTTCTTTAACATCAGCACTCATGACCAGGAAGGCCTGTACAGCCTTTACTTCCACAAGTGCCCAAGCAGCAAGTCGAGGACTAGTGAGCAGGTCTCATTCAGCCTGAATGTGAGTACCTCATGGGGACATACACAGGGTGCTGTCAGTGTTAGACACCTGCTTCTCCATGAGAATAGGGGGGGTTCTGTGGGAGGTTTTCTGTTTTATTTTGCTTTGGTTTTGGTGCTAGGGATGAAAGAGGGCATTGTTCACCCTTTGCCATTGAGGGCAAATGAAACACCACTTTGAGAAAGTGGGGCTGGTCAGCACCTGTGCAGTGGGCAGGTGCCTCTGCAGAGGACTTAGGGAGAAGGAAGTGAGAGTTGGCTGGGGCGTGTTCACCAGCCCAGACAGTAGCAACCTGCTTGTTACCCACTGGCACACAACTCTCAAGCTGAAGTGAGACAGCTGTGAGTGTGTATTGTCTAAGGGGTCCATCTCCTCTGGCTGCAGATTGACATCACCGAGAAGAACCCTGACAGCTACCTCTCTGCTGGGGAGATCCCTCTCCCCAGGTTATACATTTCCATGGCCTTGTTCTTCTTCCTTTCTGGGACCATCTGGGTTCATATCCTTCGTAAGCGAAGGTGAGTGCTCTGAGTGTGTGGAGAACTGTGTGTTTCACCCTGCTGGAGAAAGGCCTGCTGTCTCCCAGGGTGTTCCCTGAGACCTAGAGAGAGGGGCTGCCCACTGTGCTGTTGGCTCACTCTTCGCGTTTTGTTTAGAAAGTAGATCCAAATGTTAGTGCAAACACACAAGCAAACACAACACATAAACAGAGTCTTATGTCTTAGCTGTAGCCTAGGAAGCGTCACACAGGGAGTGTGGTGGGTGGTACCTTTCTGGGCTACTCCTCTTGAGAGGAGGTAGTGAGGATGCCACTGCCCAAGTGGAAGCTTAAAGCCTCCCTGGACTTTCTCTTTGTCTGCCGGGAGCTCGAACCTGGAAAAAAACTGTGGAGTCCATCTGCCTTTCACAGGGACCCATGTCCTCAAACCCTGGGGCTCTGACTTTCTGTCTGTTGTTGTGGGGAGTGGCTACATAGGTAAGAAGTCTATGGCTCCCTGCCCAGAACTCTTAGAACAAAATAGTATAAAACATTTTTACATTAAAAGACCCATAGACTTAGGGTGTGTAAATCTGATATACTGTGTTACCCAAAACTCACATGATAATTAAAGTGCCCTAGACACCCTATCTGGAGCACTGGGGCAGAAGCTGAAACCCTTGGTGTCTTGATTGCCTTTTAACAGACACCCAGAGTCTTGGATGTGGACACAGTTAAAAGAATCTTGTGTTGGGTAGTGGTGGTGCACGCCTTTAATCCCAGCACTCGGGAGGCAGAGCCAGGTGGGTCTCTGTGAATTCGAGGCCAGCCTGGTCTACAGAGTGAGTTCTAGAATAGCCAGGGCTACACAAAGAAATCCTGTCGTCCCCCCCACCCTCCCCCCCAAAAAAAGAATCTTACATGCTGGCAAAAGATGGCTTAAGTGGCTAAAAACACTTGCTGCCCAGCCTGTTGAGTTCAGTCCCCTGGTTCTGTGTGGTAGAGAGAGAAAACTGACTCCTGCAAGGTGTCCTCTGACCTGTGCATGTTCACCATGGCTCTCCTGACCTGTGCATGTTCACCATGGCTCTCCTGACCTGTGCATGTTCACCATGGCTCTCCCGCAGACACACTTGGTCATGACTTCTTGTCTGCCTCTTTTCACTGTGCATCTTCATCTGCCAAACGGGGGCAGTGATAATTGCCCTTCTCCCTGCCAAGCCTTTTCACACTCAGCTCTGTCTGCTCTGCCTTTGCACCGGCAGGATGCTATGCAAATGAGGCACTTCTGGACCCTTCCTTGCCCATGTTTGCTGGTGTTTCATTTCCCTTTAAGACTCAGCAATGCCGGGCAGTGGTGGTGCACGCCTTTAATCCCAGCACTCGGGAGGCAGAGGCAGGTGGATCTCTGTGAGTTCGAGGCCAGCCTGGGCTACAGAGGGGATTCCAGAAGGCGCAAAACTACGCAGGGAAACCCTATGGGAAAACCCCCCCAAAAAAAAAAAAAGACTCAGCAATGGCAGTATCATTGTCTCGGCTCACTTGGATAAATGGTGACTACACTTTTAAATCTGTGGTTCAGTTATTAGAGGTGACCTCTTTTGTGCCAGTCATGCTTTTAACTTTGTGTGGATGTGTGCGCATCCAAAAAGACGCAACTTAAGCCTCCCATCCCCATGTAATAGCCTGCGAATGTCCGTCCATAGGTTGGAAGTTTGTGTTTCACAGTCATATGACCCCAAGGCTGCCAGGGTGTTTAGGGCACTTGCTACTCTCATAGAGCTGGAAAGGATGCAACATCTTTGTCACTAAGTGTACTGAGGCCCAGAGAGTGGAAGTTACCTGACTGAGCTGGGGCTGGAGGCCTGGGCTGCCTGCTGTGCCTGCCTCTCCTTTCGAGTTTAGTATGCCATGCACCCCAGGGTGAGTGAAGAGGGCTGGGCTGGCAGGTGAGAGGCAGCTGATGATTTTCTGTGTTTAGAGGTTGGCTGCTGTCCTAGGCTTATTGAGGTGCAGTTGTGCCATTTCAGAGGTGAGGGTCATCAGGGCCCAATCAGCGGCAAGCCCAGGTTGCCATGGTTTCAGAGCCTTTCATTGTTCCAGCATGGGTGCTTAACTGAGAAACCCAAATCAAACTTGCCAGGATGTGAGAGTAGCCTTTCACAGTGGGCAGTGTTGCACTCTGGGAAGAGCCCACTGCCATTCAGTAGTGACAGACTGCTCTGACCTTGACTTCCCTTTTGACCTTCAAGTAAGTTGTCACTAGAACAGGAAAGTACCCAGGAAATAAACCCAGAAGCCCAGTGTGCCTCAGCCTGTGGTGTGATCTCATTGTCACTCTGTGCATGCTCCTCTCCCAACTGAGCATCCCCTTTACTTCCTGTCTCTCTCCCACTTTTCCCCAATATGCTGAATTTACAGTTTGGGACATTTGTATGTTCTTGTAAGTAATGTCTGTGGTATGCTGGTTTTGTTTGGTTGGTTGGGTGGGTTTTTTTTTGGGGGGGGGGTTCTGTATATGTATTAAATGTACAGAAGGTGTTGCCTGCAGATGCAGCTAGTTCAGTTCAGTGCCAGCTTCCATTAGCTGTACTGCTTGCTGTATCTGCATCCAGATGCCTGGTTCTAGCCACACCACAGTGTCCCATGGGCTACACTGTCCCGTATTACCCCTGCAGTCCTTAGAGACAGGTCTACATCCAGGTTGCCGCTATCTCCCTGCTGCCCTAGACAGGGCTGGTGTAGCCTGGTGAATCCAATGCCTGGAGCCCAAGGGTGGCCTGGAGCCTGTGAGGGGAGATGAGTGTAAGGACGTTATCCACGAGGCTAGGAAGAGGGGAGAAGAGCATGATGCCAGCACTTTCTCCTCACTGTCTCCATGGCCAGCTCCCATACCCTCTGGGTGGGCTCAGACATTTGCAGTTTCTGTCTTTCCTGGGGTCTCTCATTGTCTCTAGGGCTGTCCTCCTTATTCCAGGGTGGACTGACTCAGGATGGTTTCCAGGGAGAAAGCTGGTGGGCTGTATTAGATGGCCATCCTAGCATGCTTCAGCAGCCATCCTGCCTGTCTGCAGTGCATAGTTCCCAGTTACTGGGCAGGAAAGGTTGTAGGCTTGCCTAAGCTACTTTTCTGTTGTTGTGACAAGATGACTTAGTCCTGCCTCAGCTTGATATGCCATGGGTTGTTGACTCCCAGGGAGGAGGCCTTACCCTTTCTAAGGAGTGGATGGGGATGGGGTAGGAAAGAGGTAGGGGAGAGAATAGGAGGAGAGGAGGGAGGGGAAACTGGTTGGTATATAAAATAAATAAGAAAAATTTAATTAAAAAAAAAAAGAGGGGTTGGGGATTTAGCTCAGTGGTAGAAGGCCCTGGGTTTGATCCTCAGCTTTAAAAAAAAAAAGACACCATGACCAAGGCAACTTACAGAAGAGAGAGTTTATTTGAGGCTTTCTCCAGAGGGCGAGTCCATATGGCAGCAGGCAGGCAGGACATGGTGCCAGAGCAGTTGCTGAGAACTCATGTCTCAATCCACAAGTGCAAAGCAAAGAGCTAACTAGGAATGGCTTGTCATTCTCAGTGACCCACCTCCTCCAACAAGGCCACACCTCCTAGTCCTTCCCAAACAGTTCTACCAACTGATGACCAAGCATTCAACCAAATGGGGACCATTCTCATTCAAACTACCACAGACTCATTTGAGGCCATTCCTATGGGCAAAAACTGCTTTGTGGAAAAAAAAAGAAAGAAAATGACTTCATGTTTGTGGTTTGCTCAGATTGTACTTGCTGCGCACACCTTTGATCCCAGCACTCGGGAAGCAGAGGCAGGTGGATCTCTGTGAGTTCAAGGCCAGCCTGTTCCACATAGTGAGTTCCAGTACAGTCAGGACTACACAGAAAAACCCTGTTTCAAAGAAAACAACAGCAACCAGGCAGTGGTGGCACACACATTTAATCCCAGCACTTGGGAGGCAGAGCCAGGTGGATCTCTGTGAGTTCAAGGCCAGCCTGTTCCACATAGTGAGTTCCAGTACAGTCAGGACTACACAGAAAAACCCTGTTTCAAAGAAAACAACAGCAACCAGGCAGTGGTGGCACACACATTTAATCTCAGCACTTGGGAGGCAGAGCCAGGTGGATCTCTGTGAGTTCGAGGCCAGCCTGGGCTACCAAGCGAGATCCAGGAAAGGCGCAAAACTACACAGAGAAACTCTGTCTGGGGGGGGGGGGGGGGATCAACTCAGCAAAACCATACCTGATTCTGTGTTCTGTGGCTGCCTTTGGGGAAGTGAAGTCTTTTAATTCTTTCCTCTCTCTTTTTATAGGAATGATGTGTTTAAAATTCACTGGTTGATGGCGGCCCTTCCTTTCACCAAGTCTCTTTCTTTGGTGTTCCATGCAGTATGTATTAGCATTTGGGGTTATTTATGAAATGAAGGGTGTGCATACAATGAAGGGTGTGCAATCAATGAAGGGTGATTGGGAAATAAAGTAGAAGGTGAGGCACAGGTGGGAGCCAAAGGGAAAGTGTTTCTCATAAAGCCCCTGGTGCAGAGAACTGGCCATGGGGCCAGTGAGCTCGGCCTCCCATCCTGCTCTCTAACCAGTCTCTCCAGAACACTGGCCTTGAACTGGTGGTGATTCTCCTGGCTTAGCCTCCTGAATGCTGGGCTTATAGATGTAGTCTCTGTGCATATCAGACACACTTCCCCTTGTTTCTGTCATCTGGAGATGGGTGTGCACCCGGCCAGGTTGTTCCTGGACTTCCCTCATTTTACTAAGCATCCTTGGATTCCTGTCCTTGAAGTTCAGTATAGCAAACTTACTGGAAAAAAAGGGGCAAATCTTAGAAAGATCAGGAGCCCAAGAACTGAGCTTTGACTACTGAGAACCGGTGCACATCAAAATGAGCTTGCCTGTGGAACCAAGGTCATGGCTTCCCTGATCTGAGGGTCTGTGAGGTGTACATAAAGTGCATATGGTTGGCTCTCCTCCTACACTTAAAAATGGAGTCCTAGAAGAAAGCAGAAATGCACTCAGTTATAACAGCAGGCCATGACAGTTACTTGGATAATTACCCCTTTAGATTTAAGTTAAGAGATTCTTGGGAGGGCCCTGAGCCCCCTTAAAATCTAGATGCCGTTTAAAAAACAAGGACTGTGTGCCGTGGCCAGCTTTCCTAGCCCTGACAGGAATCTGAAGTTCAAGTGCTTGACAGTCCCAAGTGTCTAGACTTGGGGATTGTTGAAGCCAGGTCTCTGTACACGGGTCTTTTTTACTGACCCGCTGGCTGCTGTCTTTCTGTGAGTTGCAGGACTTACAGACATGTGCCTGGCTGGGAGTGAGAGTGTTTGCCAGTGTGAATCAAGAGAGTGACCTGGGCTGGGGTTAGGGTCACTGAAGCCTCTGTCAGCCTCTCTCAGTTAAGTGTGTTAGCACGCTGGTGTACTTGCTAATGACTTGGCAATGGAGGAGTTAGACAGTGGGGTGGGCGGGCACAACCCATTCCTCATCCTAAGGACTCCTGGAGTCATTTATTGCTTTACCCTGCACTGAGGTGCATGGCGCAGCCCTTCTGAAACACAGCTGTTTGATTTCAGATCGACTACCACTACATCTCCTCGCAGGGCTTCCCAATTGAAGGCTGGGCTGTTGTGTACTACATAACTCACCTGTAAGTATGCAGGTCTGCAAGACATGGCGGTAGTGCCTGCACCCTGAAATGGCTTACAGAGATACTTAAAGCCTAGAGCTAGGGATGTGTCTCAGAGTGCTTGCCAAGCATGTGTGATTCCCTGTACTCCATCCCCAGCACTGCATAAACCATACACACCCACCATCCTAGCCCTCAGGAGGTGGAGACAGAGGCAAGAGGATTTGGAGTTCAAGGTCATCCTTGACTGCATTTTGAGTTAAAGTTTGAGTTAGCTTGGGTTATGTGAGATCTTGTCTAAAACATGAATGAATGAATGAATGAATGAATGAATGAATGAATGAATGAAAGGAAGGAAGGGAAAAGGAAAAAGAAATGGGGGGCTGGAGAGATGGCTCAGTGGTTAAGAGCACTGGCTGCTCTCCCAGGGTTCCTGAGTTCAATTCCCAGCAACCACATGGTGGCTCACAACCATCTATAACGGGATCCGGTGCCCTCTTCTGGGTTGCAGGCATACATACATACAGACAGAGCACTCATATACATAAATGAATAAATCATAAAGAAAAAAAAAGAAATGGGGGGGTGTAGGATCTTGGAATGAGTTGACAGGGTGATTGACAGGACTAGAATCTGTGGGGCCTGGTGGTATCTGTGAAATGTTCTGTCTTCTAGTCTAAAGGGGGCGCTGCTATTCATCACCATCGCGCTCATCGGCACTGGCTGGGCCTTCATCAAGCACATCTTGTCTGATAAAGACAAGAAGATCTTCATGATTGTCATCCCGCTCCAGGTATGGGAACTGTGGCTGACCTGTCGGTCTTCCCTGGCTCTGGGCGGGGCTCAGCCCCAGGCCTGTGTGCAGGGAGTCAGCACCTGAGCTTCTACCGCTGTGGGCTACAGATAGGGGCTCCCTCTGACTGCTGACAGACCTAGTTTCAGGTGTGCCCTGCTAGTCTCGGACAGGGCATCCTAGATTGTGGTTAGAGAGCTGCAGAGAAGTGAGGGATAAATTCTGCCATGCCGTCTGCTGCCTCTAGCAGAATGGTTCTCTTCCTGAGTAGGCCCAGGTTCCCTGCAGTGTTTTAGAACTCAGTGGCTTCAGCAAGTTTTCTTGCAAGGGCTGACTTTTTTACACAGGAAACTTTCAGCTACACTCACCCTGTGTTTGGAGGCTGTGGGCTGAGACCTGACTGACAAGTACGTAGCCCCTCAGGGAAGACCCGTGGTTTGTCTTACGTCAGCAGGCTGTGCAAAGAAGCAGAGACTGGAGCTGAGGGCACCATAGCCAGGTACCTCTCTCTTCTTGGCTGCCTGGCCACAGCCATGCCTTTGGGGAGGGCAGCTCCTTCTGATTAAGACATAGCATGGGTGTGGCTGGCAGGAGAGGAAGGAAGAGGGAAATTTCCTGGGCATGTCATCTCTGCGGATTGATTGGCTTTTGGCAGTATTCAGCAGGGAGGAGCATGGGTTAGCACCAGACCTCTGTCTGACACAGACCAGTTGCTGTAGGTTTTCAGGGAGAAAGTAATCACCCAGAATGGTCTAGAAGGGCTTTGTAATGGAGATGGAGCTTGGTTGGATGTTTAAGGAAAGGAATGTGACAGGTAAAGGAGTAGCCACCGATACCTGTGGCACTTGTCAAAGGAAGCAGACAAGCTAAGGTCTGTGGTAGCCAAACCACCAGGAGGGCCACCTCTAGGCAGCTGGAGTTCCATACCCGCCGTGGTTTTGTGAGTGTGCGGGACAGAACCTGAGCTCTCCTTGCACTTTGGGGATTGCCATTCATGACTCTCTGGCAAATTCAGGCCATTCTGTCTGTTGACTCCACCCTGGCCTGAACTGGGGTGTGAAGAACTCTGTCCTGCTGACTCCTGAAGGGTGAACACAGGAGGCCACGTTGACTGTCACCCCAAGGAAATAGGATGTTTGAGACTAAAGATGAGGAAGTTAGTGTTTAGACAATGGGACTGGCTGGCCTGGGAAGCTCTTGACCAAAGTCAGCGCCCTTTTGCCATGGGGAGCATCAGAGTTTCTTTTTCTTTTTCCCTTTTGTTTCTCTTGTGCTTGGCATGGAACCCAGGACCTTGAACAGGCAGGGCAAACAGTGTGCTGAGCCCCACCCTAACCCTTACCTGAAGCAGAAGTGAGTAACTTGGTGTTCAAGAGCACCGTGGGGCGTGGCTCAGAACTCACTGCCTATGGGAACAGCCTCTTTCATGCAGAGTGTGTGAATTGGGGTTTACATTTCTAGGCTAGGACAGAAGCCAGCAAGCCCATCCCACTCCATCCCACCAAGCTGGGTTATAGTTGTGTTCAGGACACCTGGCTTGTACAGTGGGTGCTGGGATCCAGCCTCTGTGCCTCGTGGTTGCTCGGCAGGCACTTGAACTGCTGTGCTCTCTCCATTCCCCACATGACTCATCTCATCTCTGCATCACAGCTCATGGATTCTCTAAAGGAAGTAGCATAAATCAGAAACTTCGCTGATGCACAGTGTGTTCGGTCTCAAATAAGCCTGTTGGAAAACTGTTCATAACCTGCTGAGAGCCCAAGGGCAGGGCTAAAATCACAAGGCAAAGCTTTGATTGTGGAAAGAGAAGCAAGACATGGAGGCAGATGAGCCTGTGTCGTGTGCAGTACAGGGGACTGGACTGGCTAGCCCATGTGAAGAACAGAGCAGTCACTGAAATCTGTACTTCTTGCCATCCCAACCTCGGGTCTTTGTATCAGCCACTTAGAATTGTTGTCCCTGAAGACCAAGAATTCTCAGGAAGAGCTGGGCCTGAGGAGTGTTGACATCCTGGCTATGTGGGATGTGAAGTGCCACCTGCCCAGTAGCTTTTGAGACGCCTGAGGCATTGAGTGTCCCAAAGCAAAGTGTTTCCATTACCCATTGCTACATACCACCCCAAACTTAATGATTTGAGGCAATGCCAAGTAGAAAATCTTTGGGCCAGGGATTTAGAGGAGTCTCAATTGGATAGGCCTGACTTGGGGCCTGGTTGCAGTCTGATGGTGGCTGGGGTCTGGTGTAGGGGGCCATCCCCCACCCCCACTTTTCCCCAGAGTACTCTTGAGTAGGAACAGCAAGAAATATTAGAAGTAAAAAGGGGAAAGAAACAGAAAATACAAGATAGCCTCAGAAGGGCCTGGATCCTAATGCATCCGTCCTGACTGTCTCTGCCCCAGGGTATTTATAGGAACGCCACGGGGTGGAGCAAAAGACCTCCCCCAGCACAGCCAAGGGCAGACCATCTCAGACACTTGCACTCAGGCCTGTGGTCCAGACATCCTTGTATGCAGACCTGCTGGGTAGAGCCTAAATGGGCTCCAGCAGTCTGGCCTATTGTAGTCTTCACTGAGTGTGTCCTGGACTAGGAAGACCTGATGAGACAGAGGAGAAACAGCTGAGGCTCCTTGGATATCTCTTCACATAGTTTCTCCACCATTACCGTTTAAGGGAGTTGGACTACAGTATGAGGAAGTCAGGCTTCTGCGGCCCAGCAGAGGGCCAGGAGGAAGCTGTACCCACTTCGGAAATCACACAGCAGCTAGCTACTTCACAGGCCTGACAGATTCAGGGCCTGGCAAGCTGAGAGGTGGGGTTCTCAGAGAGCTGGGGGACAGTAGCGCTGCAGCCAGGTGAGCATCCCACTTTGGGCCACTGTCATAAGAGCACTTAGCGTTGGGGTCTGTGTTGTAGGTGCTGGCAAATGTGGCCTACATCATCATAGAATCTACCGAGGAGGGCACGACAGAGTACGGTTTGTGGAAGGACTCTCTGTTCCTGGTCGACCTGCTGTGCTGCGGCGCCATTCTCTTCCCAGTGGTGTGGTAAGTCACCTTAGGAGGGCAGCATGTGTGCAGCCAGAGTCACATGGCTGCCTGAGGAAGACGGCCCTGTGGACCCCAGGCCTTAGCTACCGACAGGACTCCAGTAGAGCTGCTCTGGACTCCAGGCCAAAGGGCTCAGTTCTAACCCAATTGAGGAGGGTCTAGAAGGGAGAGTTTAGTGGCAGTGTAAAATGTCAGCCGAAATTTGGTAAGGGCTGAGTAGGAGAATCACTTCTCTTGCCAGTTTAGATGGAAAAATGGGCATATACTCTAACATACAACTAGGAGTAGTTCTCAGGCCGCCCGGGTTTGGGCTCTGGAGAGTGGCTTGCTCTGATCCAGAAATGGCAGTTGTGTGACAAGAGGTGTCAGCGCTGTGTTCTGGGAGGAAGAGGCTTTGTGAAGCCCGGCAGAGGTGCAGTCAGGTGAGAAGGACAGGTGGACAACAACGCAGCTCCCTGCTCGCCCTTGGTGTCTGCCTCCTGGCTTCTCCAGAGCAGCTGGTGCTCGGGTATGTGGAGGGAGGGAGCGAGGGAGGTGCGTTCTCAGGCAGCACCCATTGCCGTGAGTCAGTGCTTTCCAGAATCCTAAGGTTGTCGGGAGTACTGTCCAGCCACCATGACTGTTGAGAGCATGGTTCTAGTTGGTCACCCTCCCACTAGGCTTTGGATAACCCAAACATTCCTGTTAACTAGCTGCTGCTGGTATAGAAGAGGGCTGGGACGGGGCTGGAGTGGCACAGTGCTTGCCTGGCATGCTTGAAGCCACGGGTTCCTTCCCCAGCACCACATAACATGGCAGTGTGGTGCATCTGGAGTCTCAGCATGGAGGAAGTAGAGGCAGAAGGATCCTAAGTTTCAGCTCATCCTCTGCTACATAACAAGCTTGATACCAGCCTGAGCTACATGAGATCCTGTCTCAGAAAAAAGGAATGGGGGTGAGACCGTTAGCATGCAGTTTCCTCAGCTGCCCCATTCCCATCAGGCTGGTCAGTGCTGTCTCAGGTAGTGAGGACCTTGCTGGGAAGCAGCCATTAGGTCCTGTTCTTAGTGTCTGTCTGTCATTGTTGGAACACTGAAGTACAAAGGTTCCAGATGAGCACTGTCTTCGTTACTTTTCTATTGCCGTGATCAGATACCATGACCAAGGCAACTTAGAGAAGAGGGTTTATTTGGGGCTTATGGTTTCAGAGAGTCCATGACCGTCATAGGGAGCACGGCAGCAGGCAGGCAGACATGGCATAGGAGTAGTAGCTGAGACCTCACATATCAGTCTGTAAGTAAGAAGCAAAAAGCGCTCAACCTCAGAAGCCTACCTCCCATGGCACTCTCCTCCAGCAAGGCCATACCTCCTAGTCCTTCCCAAGCAGGTCCACCTGGGCCCCGTGTGCGAGTCTGTGAGGGGTGGGGAGTACACTCTCATTGGAACCATTGCAAGCGTGGAGCCGCCAAGCCACCAGTGGCCGTTTCTTGTCACTTGGTCACAGCACTGAGAAGGTGCCCAGGGGCAATACTCTTTATGGTGCACATCCTGAAAGTTGCTGCAAGAGATGCTAATAAATACAGAAGAAACAGCGTCAGCGGGCTGGTGAGATGGTTTATTAGCTGCCAAGCCTGATGACCTGAGTCTGCTCCCTGGAACCCACATGGGGGAAGAGAAAACCAATACCAGCAAGTTGTGCTCTGACCTCCACATGGACATGCGCACACACATACACACTAAGACTTAATTACAGACAAATAGCACTATTAAATTCCTGAAATACTTGATTCAGCCAGCCTTGGTTCAGCAGCGGCATAAACTACCTTTATGCTGATGGCCTTCGTGTGTTCACTTTCTCATGGAGCTTAGAGGGTGGTACTTTGCTGAGGTCTTGGGAGTGATTTATCCAAAGGTAAGAGGGTCAGCATTAGAACAGGAGCCCTGCCTGTGGATCCCTGGCTTGCTTCCCTTCACTTCCTTGTCTGTCTGCTCAATGCAGACTTTCCCCTGTGGCTGTGAGCTGTGCCTGTAGCTCCGAGTCTTTCTTATTTTGTCCTGTTCTTTGAGCAGGACACTCACTGTGTAGCTCTGCTGGCCTGATGCTCACTTTTAGTCCAGAGTGTCAGCAGGGCTCCTGTGTCAGCCTCCTGAGTGCTGGGATAGCAGGCATGCACCACAGGGCTGGCTTCCTGCATCTTTAAGAATGTTAATGTCCCCTGCCTAGAGCATTGTGATTAGTTATCAGCACAGCCCAGCCAGAAGAAGGCTGCCTGAGACTGGCCTTTTCCAGAGCTGTAAACCTCACCAGAGCCCGAGACCTGCACAGCCACTAGACCTCAACTTAGGAATCAGCGGTGGCTTTCTCTTGTGTCTGGTCGTCCCGTCTGTGCCCCCCCCCCCCCCCAGCAGCTGCAGGAGTGAGTGGAGTTAAATGATGTTGCCGCTGCCTCTGCTGCTGGCCTTGACTCCGCCAGCAGAGGGCGTCTTCACCTCAGCTTGAGCACCATAAATGGCCAAGTGTGGACTGGCAGAGACCTCTTGTTTTAGGGAGGGTGCTGTCCTGTCATCTGGTCCAGTCCTTTCGGTTTACAATGGGGTTCAGAAATAGAAGAGAATGCAGAATGCAGGCTCCTCTACTAACCTCTGCTCTCCGACTGGTTATTTTTAGGTCAATCAGACATTTACAAGAAGCCTCAGCCACAGATGGAAAAGGCAAGTTCCCTGTGCTCCTTTGTGTCCTTCCACGGCACTGTGTCCTTCGAGAACTGGGATAGATTCTGGCTCCCCAGCACCAGCTTCTGGGGGACAGGCTAGGCAGGGCTTGGGGACTCACTCTGTATAGGCAGCATGGATGGTTGGTGGGGAAGCAGGTGCCAACTTAAAGAGACAGAGCTAGTTGCCGAGAGAGGCCTGGGCAGCAGCCCTGTGTCATTTCTGCTGTCCATTGTGATTGTGATATTTACCTTTTAAAAACATTACTTAAAATTTTGTTTTGTTTTTCAAGACAGCGTTTCTCTGTGTAGCCCTGGCTGTCCTGGAACTCACTCTGTAGACCAGGCTGGCCTCAAACTCAGAGATCCGCCTGCCTCTGCCTCCTGAGAATTAAAGGTGTATGCCACCACAGCCAGTCCAAGATCTTCACTTTTCAGAACCAAATCCCATAGCGAATCTCAGGAGTGAATACTGGGGTCTGGGAAGGGTCAGAGAGCAGTGCTCCATGGGTAGAGACGGCAGCGTGCGGCATCCCTCTGCTCATGCAGTACACTGTGTGTCCATTTTTGTTTGACGGGAGACTCGAGGGGCAGAAGGCCCTTCTGCCCTGCCTGCTGCCCCAGCCCTGTACTCTCACAGTGCCAGGCAACTCTTACAGCCCTGCGCTGCGGCGTGCCCGTGTGTTTCTGGGCAGCGTGGACTGGCCCACCAGGGAAGAACAGTGCTCTTGGAGCTCATGCAGTTGCTCACCTGACTACATTCCAGAGTTTCATCACTGAGTGTTTTGTTAGAAAAGTATGGGTTCATTTTAGAATATGTGGAAAATAATATACTAGCTGCAAATCATTCCATAGGCTTGATAATTTATGTCAAGTTATTTCACTTTGGGGGGTTGTTTTGTGTTTGTTTTTAAAGATCTATTTTTCTTTTTATGTACGTGGGGTTTTGCCTGCCTGTATGTCTGTGTGAGGGTGTCAGATCCCCTGGAACTGGACAGTTACAGACAGTTGTGAGCTGCCATGTGGGTGCTGGGAATTGAACCTGGTCTTTTGGAAGAACAGGTGGTGGTCTTAACTTTCTCCAGCCCCGTTTTGTGTTTTTGGTGTTGAGATTGAAGCAAGACATGTACTTTGCCACTGAGCTGCGCTCCCTGCCCCCGCCATGGCCAAGTGTTTATTGCATTGCGTGACTCCTGGCTTTGAGGTTTCACTTCAGGACTTGAGTGTGCTCCCTGGGCTATTTATGTTCTGTTCAGCTTGGACCCACAATAGCCCATACAGCTGT
The DNA here is from genome assembly GCF_903995425.1 of Onychomys torridus. Lineage (NCBI taxonomy): Eukaryota > Metazoa > Chordata > Mammalia > Rodentia > Cricetidae > Onychomys > Onychomys torridus. The sequence goes on along the minus strand of NC_050446.1, from coordinate 7,753,324 downwards.
CCAGGCTCCTGCAGCTCTGGGCAGCCCTGTATAGGAGACACTGCCATGGTCAGAGCTGAGTCAGTACCCAGTGGCCTCTGCACATGCCCAGTGCCAGCTTTGTTCTCTCTAGTGCTAAGGTGCAGCTTCTCTGTCATGTGTTTTTCTCTTTACTTCCGAAGGCCCTGAACACCTGCCACCCCCTACCCATGCCCTCAGCAGCACATTCTTCTCAGCTGCAGCTGTAGTCCAGGCAGTTTGGGCAGCGTGCCAGTGACTTCCCAGACCCGGGCAGAGCCCACCTGCCTCCTGCAGTGGGCAGAAGAGTGTAGATGTGGGACTCTGAGGAAGCACCTGCCTGAGGGAAAGCCTGCCTGGTTGTGCTAGGGATGTTCGAGCCTGTTGTCTTTGTTGTTTCTTGTGTATTAGACTAAAAGGTGACTTACTGCTTTTACAACTTAATGTATAGGGCGTTCCTCAGTGTATTCTTTAAATTTATTTATTTTATGTGTCTTGTTCTGCCTGCAGATAGGCTAGATACCTTGAGTGAGTTATAGATAGTTGTGAGCTGCCATGTGGGTACTAGGAATCGAACCTGGGAAGAGCAGCCAGTGCTCCTAACTGCTAAGCCATCACTCCAGCCCCTCTATCTTTCTTTTCTGTGTGTGTGTGTGTGTATGTGTGTGTGTGTGTACAGGTCTCACTGGGCAGGGCTGGCTGTGTGTGTGTGTGTGTGTGTGTGTGTGTGTGTGTGTGTGTGTGGACAGGTCTCACTGGGCAGGGCTGGCTGTGTGTGTGTGTGTGTGTGTGTGTGTGTGTGTGTGGACAGGTCTCACTGGGCAGGGCTGGCTGTGTGTGTGTGTGTGTGTGTGTGTGTGTGTGTGTGGACAGGTCTCACTGGGCAGGGCTGGCTGTGTGTGTGTGGACAGGTCTCACTGGGCAGGGCTGGCTGTGTGTGTGTGTGTGTGTGTGTGTGTGTGTGTGTGTGTGGACAGGTCTCACTGGGCAGGGCTGGCTGTGTGTGTGTGTGTGTGGACAGGTCTCACTGGGCAGGGCTGGCTGTGTGTGTGTGTGGACAGGTCTCACTGGGCAGGGCTGGCTGTGTGTGTGTGTGTGTGTGTGGACAGGTCTCACTGGGCAGGGCTGGCTGTGTGTGTGTGTGTGTGTGTGTGTGTGTGTGTGTGTGTGTACAGGTCTCACTGGGCAGGGCTGGCTGTGTGTGTGTGTGTGTGTGTGTGTGTGTGTGTGTGTGTGTGTGTGTGTGGACAGGTCTCACTGGGCAGGGCTGGCTGTGTGTGTGTGGACAGGTCTCACTGGGCAGGGCTGGCTGTGTGTGTGTGTGTGTGTGTGGACAGGTCTCACTGGGCAGGGCTGGCTGTGTGTGTGTGTGTGTGTGTGTGTGTGTGTGTGTGTGTGTGTGTGTGTGTGTGTGTGTGTGTGTGTGTGTGTGGACAGGTCTCACTGGGCAGGGCTGGCTGTGTGTGTGTGTGTGTGTGTGGACAGGTCTCACTGGGCAGGGCTGGCTGTGTGTGTGTGGGGGGGGGGACAGGTCTCACTGGGCAGGGCTGGCTGTGTGTGTGTGGGGGGGGGACAGGTCTCACTGGGCAGGGCTGGCTGTGTGTGTGTGTGTGGACAGGTCTCACTGGGCAGGGCTGGCTGTGTGTGTGTGTGTGTGTGTGTGTGTGTGTGTGTGTGTGTGTGCAGGTCTCACTGGGCAGGGCTGGCTGTGGGGGGGGGACAGGTCTCACTGGGCAGGGCTGGCTGTGTGTGTGTGTGTGGACAGGTCTCACTGGGCAGGGCTGGCTGTGTGTGTGTGTGTGTGTGTGTGTGTGTGTGTGTGTGGGCAGGGCTGGCGTCCTGTCTCCTGTAGCTTTCTTCCTTGCGTGTTTTGTGTTTCTTCCTTCCGCTGTTTATCCTTCTAGCCTCTGCCCGACTTGGCCCTCCGTCTTGTCTTAAGGTCCTGAGTGTGACTGGAGATTGGTCTGTGACGATTCACCACAGTGATCTCAGCTGAGGATGCCATGAAGGGCTTGACCTGTGGCAGATAGCACAGCAGGCTGTGTGATGAAGAGAGCCCACAGAGGTGGTTTTCTGTCTAGAGCACTGCTTCTCAAACTTCCTGATGCTCTTAAGACGGTTCTCATGGTGTGCTGACCCAACCATACAACTATTTTCATTGTTACTTCATGACTATTTTTGCTATTGTTAGGAGTTGTATATATCTGATATGCAGATAGTTTTGGCCACTACTGTGAAGGGATCGCGACTCATGGGTTGAGAACCATTGGTCTAGACCAGGAGCACATGAGGAGGTCTTCCACCAGGTGGCAGTGTGAGACTTCTCCAGTTGTAAAAGCAGCCCTACATCCCACCCATGAGGAAGGGCATGTACAGAAAACCCCTTGCCCTGAAGAAGGGCAAGAGACAGGATGGGGGAATCTGCTCTGTGGGATGGCTTTGAGCTGTTTCGCAAGTGTGTACTTCACTCTGGTCTTTGACAAATAACTTCTGGAGTCAAAGAAGCCATGTTCCCTCAGTGGAAGTCCCCACAGAGAAGCATAGGCCTAGCACTCTGCTGCCTGGTCAGTGTCACCACAGTACAGCCCTGCCTAAGTCCTCCAGATCTCTGGTCACCCTCAGCTCATCACCCGTTCATCTGTCACGGCCTCAGCAGTGACTTGGGCATTTGTAGATGCAGTGCAGGTGAGTGAGCAAGGGAGTGCTGTTCGGCATGGCTTTGGGGTATGTGTTGGGCTTGCGTGCATCCTTTGTCTCTGGATTCCCTTTGGCTGAGCTTGAGAGAGAACAAAGGAAACAGTTAAGAGAAGCCCCCATGCCCTGCCTGTTGCCTTTCCTCCACACACTGAGAGTCCTCTCGGGTCATCTCTCATTGCAGTCTGCAGCCTTGAGGGGCACGGTGGGTGCCCATGCTCCAGCCTCCTGCCAAGATCTGCTGGCTGCTTGGCCCTGGGACCTGCAGCCAGATTCCTCCTCTCCAGCTCTCTCTCTGGCATCATTACCTGGCTCGGGAATATTCTGCATAACTCGACTGATGGGCCCTACCTCTAGTCATCTGGTTTTTTGTCTTCTGTTCCTGAGGGAAAAGCAGAAGTATTCTAAAGAGCCTTCCATTTTACATGTGCTTCAGAAACATGTGGTGTGATTGGATGGCTGCAGGCCTCGTTCTCAAGGGCTGCCATCGTCAGAAAGCAACAGGCAGGCTCCCTCTGACCATGTGCCTCCAGATCCTGGGGCAGACCTTCCCACAGAGAGTGACCAGAGATCTGGAGGACTTAGGCAGGGCTGTACTGTGGTGACAAAGAGGAACCTTGGCCATAGGACATCATTTCAGCACTTTCAGGGTTTTTTGGGTCACATTGGCTTCAAGCCCAACATTATAGTGTCTCAGTCACTGTTCTGTGAAGAGACACCATTACCACAGCAACTCTTATAAAGAAAACATTTCATTGAGTGCTCACTCACAGTTTCAGAATTTTAGTTTGTTATCATCATGGCAGGGGCATGGTGGTAGTCATGGCAGCATGGTGCTGGAGAAAGAGCTGAGAGCGATATCCTGAGCCACAGGCACAGAGAGCCTGAGCCTGCTGCCATGGGCATTTGAAACCTCAAAGTCCACCCCTAGTCACACACTTCCTCCAACAAGGTCATGTCTCTATGAGCGAGCTGTGGGAGCCATTCTTGCTCAGACTGCCACAGGTAGCTCTGTGCTCTTGGTGCCTCACTGATGTGCAGACCTGTTGCCAGGGCAAATAGTGATGCCTGTGTGGATCAGGGTGGCAGCCCAGACCACAGCAACCACCGAGTTCTTTTATCTATTTTAGTGTATTTTACTTTGTATGGAAGGGTATTTTGCCTGTGTATGTACACCATATGCCTGGTGCCCTTGGCCAAAAAAGAGCAACAGATCCCCTGGAACTTTAGTTACTGCTATGGGAGGTCTTTCTGTATGTTGTGAATATGTGTTGCTATGATTGGTTAATAAAGAAGCTGCTCTGGCCTATGGTGAGCCAGGTTATAGCCAGGCAGGAAATCCAAGACAGAGACGGGAAGAAGAAAGGAGAGTAGGGGAGAGATACTAGCCTGCCACCCAAGGAACAACATGCCAGCAGACTGGTAAGCCACAGAAAATGTGGAAAACAGAGATTAATAGAAGTGGGTTAATTTAAGAAATAAGAGCTAGCTAACAAGAGGCCTGCCATAGACCATATGGTTTGTAAATAATATTAAGCCTCTGGGTGATTATTTTATGAGTGGCTGCGGGACTGTGTGGCAAGAGTAGGGAGTGCTCTTAACCTCAGAGTCATCTCTCCAGCCAAGCCACCAAATTCTTCACTGGCACCGACTTGTAGGGTGACCCAGGTTTGTTCCCTTTCAGATGTCTGATGATATAGCAAGTACTTGTATCAAGTTTCAGGCCCAAGTGCCTGTCTTTATATCCAATGTGGAAAAATGGAAGGTACACTTGATACTGCAGTGCGGTGGGTCACAAGCCATGTGTCTAAAGAAAGGACAGCCGTGTCACTCAGAAATGAGTGAAGTGAATGTCACAGAGGAAACAGCTGGCAGTGTTTATTGCCAGGATGCAAGCCGTGCTTTTGAGTACAAAGTACAGCATAGGAGAGCTCACAGCTACCACAGGAACATGAGTTTCCTAGTTCTTAAAACCCTCCAGGGTGTGCAGAGGGCGTGCTACCAGTGTGGGATTGTTTAGGAGATGCTTCAGTGTTTGAGAGATCAGTGCGTTCACTGAAACGGTGTGCTCCGCCTGATGCAGACATCACCCTGTTCACCTGGCAGGGAGCATCACAGGCAGGCAGGCAGACGGGCAAAACTCAGAAGGCAGAATCTGGGCCTGTGAGGCCTAACAACCGTGAGGAATGTTTCTCACTCCCAGGACACTTGTGTTTATTGGAGATGTCTGCTAGCCGCAGTTGACTCCTGGCAAGGAGCTGTTTTATTTGGGTCTGTACATGCAAAGCCTTCAGTGTGCATTTCCTCTTGTTTTTACTCTCTTGTAGTGCTTCTCTGGGCAGCGATCTGTTTGAGCGTTTAGAAAGCTGCAGACTCCTGTGTCCACTGAAGTTGTTGTTTGGTTTTCATTCCGATCTCTCTGTGCTGTGCTTGCCATGACATGCAGGTGTCGTCTTGGGTGCTGTGTACCCCAGACCAGGGAGCAGCACTGGGATTGTAGATGGGCCTGCCTCTGCACCCAGCTTTCATGAGTTCTGGGGACTCTAATCTCAAGGCTTCCAGTTTATTCAGCAGGTGCTTACCTGCTGAGCCAGCCCCAGCCCCAGCCCCAGGTGCTTGTTGTTTGTGAGTCAGGATTATGCTGTAGCCCAGGCTGACCTAGATTTCCATTCTGTAGCCCAGGCTGGTCCAGAACTCAATGACGATCCTTCTACCTCAGCCCCACAGGTGCTGGGATTACATGTGTGAGTAGCACAGCTGGCTGTGTGAAGCTGTTTGTGTGATTTGGGGATCTCATGTCCACCAACCTTGATGAGTTTTAAGTGTCTCCCGTGTGCTGTGATTTGAATAGGAGCACAGCATGATTGCCATGTGAGACTCCCTGCTTGGACCTTTCCTGGGGAGTCTTAAACATCCAGTCACCTCAGATGGAGAGGTCATAGGAAAACCAAAGAAACCGTTCAGTCCAGTGTGGTGAGCCAGCCACTTTATTGGAATTACACAGAAAACCTTGGGCGGCTTGCCGGCACCAGTATCAAGAAGAAGTTCCTCCTAGTCTTGTTTAAGATAGCAGTATGAGAGCTGGAACAATTAGTGATATTTCAGTAAGCTTTCTATTTGCATTTCACTAGTCCTTAGTGATACTGTATGTATTTCCAGGAGCTCATTGGCCATTAGTATATCTTCTTTGGAGAATGTCATTTCAAATCGTTTGCTAATGTTTCACTGGTTCATGCTGTCCTCCCAAGAGTCCATGTGCTAGAGTTTGGTCCTTGGTGTGATGCCCAAGAGATAGCACCTTTAGGAGATGGTTCTGGTAGAAGGTGACCAGGTGCACCCAAGGATTGCCCGCTCTTCTCGGGAATGTGTTTTCAGTTTCACAGGAACACAGGATATGGGTTTCTTTTGTTGTTGTTGATGGTAAAACGGCACTGGTTGGTCAGCGGAAAAGTCACGGGCCATGGCAGCAGCCAATGTTAGAAGGAGCTTTATTAGAAAGAAGCCAGGCCTGGAGAAACAGGAAGAGAGAGAGAGCACAGAGAGAGAGCCTGGGGGACCATGTGACTACGCAGGCCGCGCCCCCTGAGGGCATAAGATGTTAGACCTGGGAGAGTGAGAGCAGGGTCCTAACAGTTGTTTAACCAGTTTTTTTATTTGTCTGTGTAGTGATCAGAGGAAGTTGTATGGAGTCCTTCTCTCTACCTTGTGGGTCCTAGGGATTGAACTCAGGTCATCAGGCACCTTTGCCCACTGAGCCATCCTGCTGGCCCCAGAACACAGTGTTAAAAGTCACCTGACACCTCTTGAATGCCTTTCCTGCCCACATTATTCATCACTGGCACGTGCTGCCTCCATTTTGAGCCATGTACCAGAAGGCGTGGTGTCAGACTGTGACCTCCAGATCTGAGAGCTACAGAACCTCTTGTCTTTAGTTCAGCCTTGAGCTGCACAGCGGGAGGTTGTTTGTGCTTTTGTTGTTGATACAGGGTCCTCTGGTTTCCTGACAGGTTACTACCATTGCACCTTGGGGCAGCCGGTTTAAGTGTGTGTGTGTTTGTGCTCATGCATGCGCATGTGCATGCGCCTATGGGTATCAGATAAGTGCAGATGCCCCTGGAGCTAAGTTACAGGTAGCTGCCTGACGTGGATGCAAGAGCAACACGCTCTTTTTTTTTTTTTTTTTTTTTTTTTTTTCCCCATTTTCTCCTCTCTTTTTTTTTTTTTTTTTAAAGATTTATTTATTTATTATGTATATAGTGTTCTGTCTGCATGTATGACTGCAGGCCAGAAGAGGGCACCAGATCTCATCACAGATGGTTATAAGCCATCATGTGGTTGCTGGGAATTGAACTCAGGACCTCTGGAAGAGCAGTCGGTGCTCTTAACGTCTGAGCCATCTCTCCAGCCCGAGCAATGCACTCTTAAGGGCTGAGTGATCGCTCCATACTGCTATCTTAACTTTTTTTTTTTTTAAAGACACACCTGTATCCCAGGCTAGCCTCAACTCAACTATGTAGCCAGGGTTGACCTTGAACTTCTGATCCTTCTGCCTCTATCACTTCCCATGTGCTGTGGTTACAGACATGTACCAACACACCCAGTTTCATGGGTGCTGAGGATAAAACCCAGAGTTTTGTGCACACCAGCCAACCTTAACAACTCAGCTGTCCCCATGTTTTTATAAGTAAAATTGTATTTGACTCTAGTGACTGTCTATTGATGGCAGAGCTGAGTAGTCACAGATTTGGGGGGCCACAGAGCCTAAAAGCTGCTATCCTGCCCTGCACAGGCAGTTTACCACCCCTAGCTACTCTAGACATTTAAGAGATGTCATGTTCCAGACCATGTATAACATGCACTAGTACTGACTGCTGGCCTGTCCTTGTACTTATGCTTAAGTACAAGGCTGATTTCAAGTGTTTGCTGAACTCCAGCTTGGTGGCCAGAGCTTTGTTCTTCAAGCCTCAGGCTGCTCTATTGGACTGACTGCCTCACCTGTCATGTGGGGACTTGGTACTTTTCTTTAACCAGTTGGTGTCTCATGGGGAATGTGGACTTCTCCTTAACTAGTTAGTGACTCATGGGGGCTGTGGACTTCTCCTTAACTAGTTAGTGTCTTGTGGGGACTGTGGACTTCTCCTTAACTAGTTAGTGTCTTGTGGGGACTGTGGACTTCTCCTTAACTAGTTAGTGACTCATGGGGGACTGTGGACTTCTCCTTAACTAGTTAGTGTCTCATGGGGACTGTGGACTTCTCCTTAACTAGTTAGTGTCTTGTGGGGACTGTGGACTTCTCCTTAACTAGTTAGTGACTCATGGGGGACTGTGGACTTTTCCTCAACTAGTTAGTGTCTGGTGGGAACTGTGGACTTCTTACAGACATCCGTGAGCATGGGACAGAGCTCTGGCTTTAGTGGGTTTGTAAGCACATTCCTCCCCAGTTCTTTCACTTCAGTGTCCCTTTGCAACAGGCTTGTCCAGCCTCAGTTTCCACTTTCAAGCAGGGCCATTATGCTGTGGGCAGTGGCTGAGAGCTGTTACCAGAGGAAGCCTAGAGCCTCCAGCTGGAAGCCCTCGGGGAAGAGGCCAAGAGAAGAGGGGACCTTCCAGCCATACTTCTTTCTGAGCCTCTCCCTGTCTGCTGTGGGGACAGGCCTGGGGCTGGGGCAGCGTGTCCGTGTGGTTCCCTGCCCTACAGTGCTTTGCATGCACTGCTGTTAAGGCCAGCTGTTGGACCTAGTCACTCAGAGCAGGGCTTTGTTTTTTTGTTTTTTTGGGGTTTTTTGTTTTGGTTTTTCAAGACAGGGTTTCTCTATGTAGCTTTGTACCTTTCCTGGAACTCGCTTTGGAGACCAGGCTGGCCTCGAACTCACAGGGATCTGCCTGGCTCTGCCTCCCAAGTGCTGGGATTAAAGGCATGTGCCACCACCGCCCGGCCAGAGCAGGGCTTTGTAACAGAAGAGACAGACATGAATTCCTTGATCACAGAGCATTGTCACTTGGCTTTTGTCCCTGTGTAGCTAAGGACATCAGGACACTCTGGCCAGAAGTCAGAGCTGCTTCCCAGGGTGCTCTCCCAGCTTCCTGCAGCCTGACAGGAGCTGCCTGTAGACATATTTTCTCCAGTGCTGTCCTGGGAGCACTGAGATGTGCCTGTTTTTCTTGTGGTACACAGTGGTGCCCATGAAAGCCTCAGAGGGTTCTGTCCTGCTCTCAGGACCACCTCATACGGGCTGATGTCTGTACAATGTCTGCAGATTCCTCCTACAGGGCTCCTGCGGGTGCCACACACTGTGGGTACAGTTGCATGGGTGTGAGATTACCTGGGTAGCTGGGACTTTCACACATTATCAAAGGCTTCAGGACCCTAGAAAAAGCTCAAGCACAGCTCAGAGAGCAATAGAAAGAATAGGTCATAATGCCAGTTTAAAACAGGCATATTTAATATGTTATCCACCAAAAACTTGGTTTTTTCCCCTTCAGATACATCATTCAAATTCTTGAATTGTTACCAACTCGTATCTTCCAACACTATGAAATAAGTAATCTCTTACTTAATAAGTAATGCCATTCTGTGGTCATATAACACGCAGTGCAGAGCCCGGGCTTCTCACAGCACAGGCTGAGAAATAACTGATGGCGGATGTAATGCTTCATTAAGTATCAGGAGCTCAGTGTGCCCTTTGTGGTGACTGCCCTTCATGGCCTGCCTGCCTGCTCTGCCTAGGGCTGCTGGCGTGTCTCAGGACTGCTGCCTGTTCTTCCTGATCGATTACTGCAGGAGTCCAGGAAGAGCAGGCTCTCTTACCCAGAGGCTGTTGCCTGCATTGGTAGCCCGTGCTATCAAATAACAGGCAGAAGTGTGACCTTCATCCTGGCTCACTGCTGGTTGTGAGTGTGCAGTGGAGAGATGGGGGCGGAGAGCAGAGAGTGACGTGCGCTCAGCTTGCCTGCAGTCTCCTCCTGGTCCATCTGATGAGCTCATTCTCTGCACTTGCACACTCTGTGCTGGAGAGGTGGAGCCAGTCTGGACCAGTCTTTTGTACCCTTCCTTGAGCAGCACTGATGGAGTCTGGAGCTGAAGGAAAGAAGGCACAGGAAATGAGCATTGTACTTCCCTGCCCTCTAGTCTTTGTGGGTTGTTTTTTTTTTTCAAGGCAGGTTTTTACTTTAATGCCTGGGCTAATCCCAAACTTCTAGAGTCTAGAGATTCTCCCTTCAGCATCCTGAGAAGCTGGGGCTATCTCTAGGCCTGAGCCACCTATCCAGCCAATTCACTTCATTTCTATCATTAAAGACAGGATCTGGCACAGCTGCATAGCCCCTATGGTTCAGCTCACTTAGCTTTGACATCCCTTGGGCTGTTGCTTTAAATGCATGTAGGAATAGATGTTAATCACTTTTCTCACTCCACTAATGGCTTGAAGAGGAAAGTGTCCTGTGCGGAGTAACTTTGCTCAGAGGCTAAGTCTCTGGGCAGCCATTTTACAATGCTTGCTGCAGTTACAGCCCCTTTCCCTATTCTTGCTCCCCCAAACTGGCTGAGGTTTGTCAGTGGGAGGCTATAGGGCCCCACTAATACTTTAAGGCCAGTGCAGTCCCGATCTCTGTGGCCTGTCTCCCTGCTGACAGTGATGGTGATAGAGAGGCTTGCCTAGGCCATAACGCCAGTGTGTGAGCATGCACAGAGCTCCTCTGCTCTCTGAAGGGTGAGCCTGGGCTGCAGCTTAAGCAGATTTGGGGGAGGGGGCAGGGGACAGGATCAGAGTGAGTCTGAGCGATTCATGCTGCTGGCAAAACCTCCTCCTTCAGCTTCTGTGTTGGACTAAGAACTGCTTCCATGGCACAGTGGAGAGGAGCAGGAGGAAGGGTGCCGAGCAGTGTCTGAAGTCGGGGACCTGTGAGGTAAAGCAGCGGGAATGTCGTGGTGGACACACCCTCAGTGCCCGCCTCACTCACCAGATAGTGATGGCTGAGGTGGTCCTGTTTCTGGATAGCTTCAGAACGATCAGAGGAAGTCAGCGGGGGCAGGTGTGGTCTGTCTCTAACCTTCTGAGGGGGTTTTAAGATTTGAAAAAAAATGAACCAGGCGGTGGTGGCACACGCCTTTAATCCTAGCACTCGGGAGGCAGAGGCAAGTGGATCTCTATGAGTTCGAGGCCAGCCTGGGCTACAGAGTGAGTTTTAGGAAAGGCACAAAGCTACACAGAGAAAAAGCTACCCTGTCTCGGGGGGGGGGGGGGGGAAGATTTGGAAAAAATGTAATTCTGTATATTCATGTGTGTATGGGGAGTGGTAGGGGCTGGTTATGCACATGTGTGGAGAGCCTGAGGAGACCAGAAGATGGGCTCAGATCCCCTGGAACTTCAGTTGTGAACCAACTCATGTGGCTGCTGGGGACCAGACTTGGGTCCTCTGCAAGCATAGCATATGCTCTTAACAACAGAGCTCCCTGTCCGACTTCCTTTAGAAATGATTTTAACTTATTGACAACTTCATATGTGTCTGTAGCAGATTTTGGTTACATTTGCCCTATCACCCTGTTCTAGAACCCTTCTCTCAACACTCCCTTTCACGTCCTTTATTTTAGAAAACTTTTTTCTGTGTGTGTGTGTGTGTGTGTGTGTGTGTGTGTATGCACATATACGCATGCACTGGGGTGCAGTTATGAAAGTCAAAGCACAACATTCTTGAATCCATTCTCTCCTGGTATATGTGGGTCCCAGGGATGAGGTCAGATTGTCAGGTTTGGCAGCAGACACTTTTACCCACTGACCCTTAGTTGTTATTTTATTTATTATTTGTGTGTGTACACATGTGCACACACATAGCAAGGGAGTGGGAGGAGGTGTGGAAGGCAAGAGCTCCCATTGGGGGTCAAGGGGACACTTTGAAGGAGTTTGTTTTTATCTTATTCCATGTGTTCTGGGAATCAGGCCCCCTTTACCTCCTGAGCCATCTGGCTAGTTCCCAGCAGAGTGCAGTTAGCCTTGCCTGTGAGACATGGTGTGAGGTTATTTCCAAGATCATGGGAAACTCACTGGTGCTGCATCCCTGAAGAAAAATGGTTCTTTCTGCCCCTTCCCCAGGTAGCTGTCACCTGCTCTTGGTCTTCTTGGTCACCATGACTTGAGGGAAGGTGGCAGCCAGGAAGGGCAGCAGTACATCCTGTGGCAGCTGTGTGTTGACTCGACCTGGGGGCACTGGGCAGGAAGAAGTCCTTGCCATGCTTAGGCTCCACTTGTGACCCATTTCCTCTGAGCAAGAGGAGGAAGAGCCCGCAGGTGCTCTAACTGGGGGAGCCCTGAAGCTGTGGGGGGCCCATGCTGCTTGTTCCCTCCACAGCTGGGCCCGGGACAGAGTCCATAAGAAGCCTTCACTTTATGCCAGGGGATGGTGACAGTGCACACCATTAATCCCAGCACTCGGGAGGCAGAGGCAGGCGGATCCGAGTTCTACAGACCAAGTTCCAGGACAGCCAGGTCTACACAGAGAAACCCTGTCTTGAAAACAAACAAAATGTTTCAAGTAATGAAGCTCGGGCCCCTCATGTGCTTCCTGGGCAGGGCCTCTACCCTAAAGAAGCTCCCCTCCAGATGAGCAGCACAGGTCAGGGGCAGGCATGTGGACTTACAGTGGAGCAGGGGCTGGAACTGAGGGCTCCTGGCTCCCTCTGGCCTGCTCATTCTCTGACCATATTCGCTACTTCAACATAGCAGAGTCAGAAATAGCTAGCCAAGCCTCCACAAGCTTTCACTCCCATGAGAGCCCAGCTCCCTGTGGTTCAGGGAGCAGCAAGCTGTGAGCCTCCTAAACTCCTAGGAAATGTTTGGAAGAGAGGAAAGGGAAGCTTAGGATTCCAGGCTGTGACCTGCTGCTGGCTCTTCTCATGATGCTGGGAGGTTTCACCTTGCACTGGCCCTCCTCTGCTCTGCCCTGACCCATCAATTCCATATGGCAGGTAGCACTGTTGCCAGGAGAGCCTGGGCATGCCAGTAGTCCCAGGTCCACATTTTGTTCCAGTACTACTAGAGTCCGGCTTTCTGCCAGTCACAGTGGCCACCTTTGATGCAGGCTAGCTCATGTGACCCTGATAGGTTCTGATAAATTTGGAGTAGTGTCCAGGTGTTGAGCTGTCAGCTGCCCGAGCTGTCCTGCCGACTACCCCAGTCATCCTAAGGGTAGATATTATTGTTCCTGCCTTAACAGTGAACAAATTGAAATTCAGGTGGAGACGGTAAGTGACTTGCTTATTATCACATGAGTAGAATTGGCTGAAGAATTGAGGTTTAAACTCTGGATGTACAGCCGCACTGGGCCTGTACTGTTGAGTGCTCTGCTCTCCTGGTTCACTCCACTTACAAGCTTGCAGGGCAGAGTGTGTCAGGAATGGCTAGAGAGAACTGACTGACAGGATTGAGGCTCTGGGTCTATCCCAACAAAGCAGGAAATGGGGCCTGAGGGGCCTGGTACATGCCAGCAGCAGTGCTAACTAATGCTACAGTGTTAGCAATGATGTCATCATGACTGGTTTAGGAAATGGCCTGGAGCTCTTCACATTCTTCCAAGACCCATTTGTCAGCCCTGGGAGTGTTGGGTAGCATGGCACTGTTCTGTTGTGAACCTTCTGGTGTGAGAGGGTGCGAGGCACACAGGCTCAATTAAAGAGCTGTTTGTAGCCTACCTCCTTTCAGAAAGTGTCTATGTACCTGGAGGTGTGACATCATGGCATGTGGTGCCAGGGAGATGCCAACGTGTAACTTTCTGCTCTCTCAGTAATTAGCCACTAAGATCTGCAGGGCCTCCACCCCTCCTCACTCCCACCTCCTGCCCCTCATTTCCTTCCTAGTTACTGCCACAGTCTGTCTGGGCCTGCTGCTTGCTCTCCTGACCTCACCCAGGTCACTGTACATCTATCTACAGGGGCATCCACTCAACAGGGCTCTTACGGTTGCTTTTCTCTGTTCAAACTCCCTGTAAGGACAAGTTCACAGGCTTGTGTCTTTCCCTCGATTTACTCTGTCTAGGCCTGTTACCAGCATCCCCAAGGGCAGCATGCTGAGCCCCTCGCTTGCTTGTCCATGAGGTTGTCTCACAGAGGGACCCATTGGTTCCTTCCCTCCCTGACTCTCTTCCCCTGGAAAAGCCTACCTGCCCTCACTGCCTGGTCCTGTCCTCCCCTAGTTAACTCACCTCTGTCCCAGCAACTGGAACTCTGAGGGGACAGTAGGACATCCCTGCCAGGTCATCAGTTCTCCAGGTGCAAAATCCCATTTTCAGGACGCCTTCATTGAGCGGAGTTCAGAAGAAAAATTGAGAGCGCTCTGCCCTTGACAGCTGTTGAGGAAAGGATTGGTGGCTGCCCTGGGTGACAGGCTGTAGTACCCTCATGCTCCGGCTGGCTCTGCTGCAGAGCGTGGTGGGAGCTGGCCCTGTCATGGAAGCAGGAGATGTAGGGCTGTGCACGTGGGTGAAGCCCAAGTCCTGGGACAGTCTGATTCACTTCCTGTGTCTTAAATTTAGCATTTGTCTTCAGTGACACTCCTCTCAGCCTCTGGGTGGGATGTCCCCAACAGCAGAGAGGAGGCAGCAGCTGCCCAGAACACTGCTAGTACCCAATGCCTGGTACAAGTCAGGACTTGGCCACCTAGTAGTGACTGGATGAACAAAGGGTGAGGAGCAGAGTTTAAGAAAAAAAAATGACACAATTCTCAGAGATGCAGAGAGATGAGAGTGTTGGTGACCCGCCACTTGTCACCTCCCTTGCCTGCTGGGTGTGTGTACTTGTTCCTGTATGACCACACACACAGGCACACATGAAAATCCAGTGTACCTCTGGATTTCAGAACTTTCCGGAAAGGCTGTCCTTTTCTTCTCAGAAGACCTGGCAGAGCTCTTAGTTGACAATCCTCCTGATGACTTAGGATTCCTGGGATTTCTGTGGGCATCCGAAGCTTCCTTGCCCCCACTAATCATGAGGCAGAGTGGGGAGGAAGAGGAAATTTGAATGTCTGCCACCCACAGTCCCATTCTTAAACTGAATCAGTAATTGAATGCTATTAAGCAAAATTAATTTGCCTCCTGCAGGAAGGCAATGATGAATGAAAGGGTTGCTAATCGGGAGGGAGCCCGGCTGCTCTCTGCGGTCATCAATATTTCATAGCTATAGCAGTGTCAGGAAGCTGGTCGTCCTCCTGGTTTGGCTGACCTTGAGTGTTCTTGAAGGGAGAACAAGGAGCCTGATTTCAAAGGACTTACTATGAAGTGTGTAAGGGAAACGGAAGTGAAGTTTGCCGAGTGTGCCTGAAAGTTGATTGAATTTGCCCCTGTGGGAGGCCCTCAAATGGCCTTGTGGGTCAGCTGGTGCTGATTCTGGTGGAGGGGCAGCCGTCCCTCAGCTGCAGTGCAGGGCTGGCTGGAAAGTCCTGGCCCTTGTCTGTACTGAGACCCATCCATAGCATTTCTGCTCATAGTTGCCCGTCTCCCAAGTGAGGGGTTGCCCCAAACAGTTAAGAGATTGACTGCATCGTGCCACTGGCCGGGTACTCAGCCTGCTCCGTTTCTTCTTTGTGCGTGCGAGGGGGGGGGGGGAGATCACCACCTCTGCACTCCAAGGGCATATAGAAAGGATAAGATTTTGATGAAGTTTGGGCACAGCGATTCAAACTTATGGGGTGGGGTGAGGTGGGGTGGGGTTTGCCTGAAGGCAGCCTGGCCCACATAGCAAGACTTTGTCTCCATATGGGCGAATGGGAGGAGATGGCAGGACAGACCAACGGTGAATGGATAGAAAAGGAGTTAATGCACTTTTCATTCTGTTCTTTGTAGCTGCCATTAACTTAGCAAAGCTGAAGCTTTTCAGACACTACTACGTCTTGGTGAGTAAAAAAAGAAAACAAAACAAAAAAAACTAAATCTGTAAATAAGATCAGTGAGCGGGCCTGGTGACAGCGGCATCACACCTGGACCCTACAGCGGCCTCACAACCTCTCATCCCCTCTCTTAAAGTGGAAATGAAAAATCTGGGTTGCTGCTTTGAAGCCTTAGTGTTAGAAGTGTCTTTAAATACTTAGAAAAGTAGCACATCCACTTGATGTGAAAGAGAACCGAGGAGCCATGGGAAAGCTAGGGTCGTTGTGTTGTGGCCAGTGTAGTGTTTGATCCCCAAGGGCATTCTCGGCCTGGGTTAGACCCTGCCATTCCCTGCCTTCCCGTCCTGCCCACTTAGGAATATGGGTGCACTCTTGGGCCCCTCTGCATGCAGTCCCACCAAAGTTACTGAGTAGTCACCACGTTCTCTATTTGCCAGGTAGGAGATAGTTATATTATAGTAACATGTCCCTTAAAAGCAGAGAATTGAGGCTGGTTTGGTTTGGGGATGTTTGGTTTGGTTTTTTTGTTTGAGAGAAGGTCTCATTGTGTAGTCCTGGCTAACTTCAAGCCATTGCCTCTGCCTCCCAAGTACTGGGATTAAGAGTGTGCCCCATTGCATCCAGCAAGTCAGTGATGACCATAAAGCCTCATGTGAGCCCATGGAGCATAGACGTTGGCGGTGGCAGCGGAGAAGCAGGGCAGACATCGATCCAGCTGCTGTTCTTGTGCCTGCTCGCTCTTTCTTGGGTCGTTTGTTTTGTTTCCATAGATCTTGTGTCATCATAAGAATGTTTGTGTCACCATAGAGTATTTCCTGATGCTTATGACATTACAGAGGAGTGGTCCTTTGAAAGGCCAGGAAGCCACCACACCCCTGCCTCCTGGCCTGACCTGCAAGCCTAGCCACCCGAGCCTGCTCTAGTGTTCAGTGTCGTCTCATGGCCTGCTCACTGAGGCCTCATCTCAGGGAGAGGAAGGCGGTAGTGGTTTAGTGTGACGGTTCCAGATGTCCTGGAGTATGGGCCTCCACTGCCTACTGCTTCTGTGTGTTCCCCATGTGACCATTTTGCTGTAGCTGCTGGGAACTGCTCCCAAGCTTGGGGGTGGAAAGAGTACCCTTAGAGACTGAAACCAAAGGCCTGCATGTATGTGGGTGGTGAGAAAGGATTAGAACAGCCACACTAAAGGGGCTGGTCTCCTAGGGTGGGGCTGGTCAGAATCTTAGCCCCCATGAGAGAGGCCTGTAGAGCAGAGCCCCCAGCTTTCCCTGCCGAGTTGGTACAGGGCTGTAGCCCACATCTTCTTTGGGGAGCTGTTTTCTGCTGCAGTTGATTGGTGGCAGACAGCGGAACTCTAACCTCTGATCCCGTTTCTGTAGATCGTGTGCTACATCTACTTCACCAGGATCATCGCCTTTCTTCTCAAGTTCGCCGTCCCATTCCAGTGGAAGTGGCTCTACCAGGTCGGCTGCCCGGGGACACTGAAATTTATGTCTGAGGTTGTGTCTGACTTACCTGGGAATGACAGCTAAGACCTTCCGTCTCCTCTGCTCTCCAGACACAGGGATCTGTGTGCCCAGAGAGCTGCTGGCTTACATGAGAAATCTGGATGTAATTGCTTTATTGATTCAGTCTAAGTCTTTGAAGAGAAAAGCCCCAAGCAGAGCGAGTGAGATTTGCCCTTTGTAATTAGAATTTATCCACTTTTGCCTTCAGTCGAGAGCCTGAGTCATTTTGAATCCAGTCCTCCTTGGTTTGGGGATTTGTTTTTTGTCTTTATTTTTGGGTTTTCGAACCTATCATTTTTATTATGATCATAAACCATCTTTGTAAGATACTAGAACTGGTCATGGGTCACCAAGTGCTGCATCTGCATTAGGACCTTTGTTCTTGGGGCTGGAGAGGTGACTTAGAGGTCAAGAGGACTTGCTATTTTTCTAGAGGACCCAGGTTCAGTCCCCAGCAGCTACATAGGGTAGGCAACTCACAATGGCAGGTAAATCCAGCCCCAGGGGAGCCAACACCCTCTTCTGGCCTGCACAACCACTGTACAGGTATACAGACACATGTAGACATACACATAAATAAAGCAAAATGAAAGTCTTTTTTTTTAAAAAAAAAAAGAAGGATTAATTTAGTAGAACCCTCGCCCCATGCCCCTTGTTCTTGGGCTGGGAAGATAACTCAGCTGAGAAAGGTGCCTGTCGCCAAGACTGATGGCCTGAGTTTGACCCCCAGGACCCCCAGGATGGAAGGAGACATTGCAGTCCCCTAAGTAAGTAGTCCTCTGACCTCCACACTCAACTCCACAGTGTGTACACACACACACACACACACACACACACACACACACACACACACACA
The DNA here is from genome assembly GCF_903995425.1 of Onychomys torridus. Taxonomy (NCBI): domain Eukaryota; kingdom Metazoa; phylum Chordata; class Mammalia; order Rodentia; family Cricetidae; genus Onychomys; species Onychomys torridus. Next base: position 7,735,397 of record NC_050446.1, on the reverse strand, counting down.
CACACACACGGAAGAACAAGTAGGTCAGAGAAGGAATAAAATGAACCAGTGTGATGGAATACTGTAACCCAGCATTTGAGAAGCTGAGGCAGAAGGTGGTGAGTTCAAGGCTAGCCTAGGTTTCACACTAAGACCTTCTCATCAAAAAAAAAAAGTGGGTTCCCATGGAGATACCTCAGTGTCCACTCTGGCCATGCTCAGAGCAGTTGGCAAAGCATGTGGAGACTGAAGGAGGCAGCAGCTTGTTTAGCTCCATTGCTTTCTGAAGAGCAGTGTTGCTAAGATGTTGGGATGTATTTTAAATTTGCAGCTGCTGGATGAAACAGCCACGCTGGTGTTCTTTGTCCTGACGGGGTATAAATTCCGTCCGGCTTCTGATAACCCCTACCTGCAGCTCTCTCAGGAGGAAGACGACCTGGAGATGGAATCTGTGTAAGCTGCCCCCCCTCCCCTTAACTGAAAGGCGTGGTGTTCAATGGGCCCCCTGTTCTCCACATTCTGCAGCTTGGAGGTGGTGCCTCTATTTTTAGCAGAAGGACATGGACACTGGAGCCCCTGGCGTGCTTAGCTAGTCTGAAGTGTCTGCCAGCCATTGCTCAGTCTTGTCAGGGAAAATGAGAACTTGCCATCCTGTTAAGTGTCACTGGAGCAGCTCCCAGTGACCCAGCGGCAAGAGTCTGGGAATGTTCTGGGCCAGTTTAGAAATGGGCTGCCAGGCTGTAAGCGTTGCTGCTAGGGTTTGAAAATGGCGTCTTCTGAGTCACCACAGGCTGACAGCAGACAGCAGCTCCAACTTACATCTGAGTCACAGGGTTAGGAACTCCGGGCCTTATTCTCAGGAAAGGTGATTGTTTGCCTGATGGGTCATGACCTGTGTGCCAGCTCTCACTCTGATGAGCCGGGCTGTGTGTGGTGGTCAGCTCGGGCCGAGACTCGAATTGCCTTTTTCCTCACCACAGCTCAAAGGCTAGACTGTCAGGCACGTCAGGCCTCCTAGGGCAGCTCTTTAGCTGCTGGTTACTCCACTAGGGCAGTGAGTGGAAGGTGGATGGATCCTGCTATTGGGCCCTGACCGAGTCCCATTCCCCATGCAGGAATACCTTTCCACACAGGGAGGAGCAGGGGCACTCCCAGCTGTACCTTCCGCAGAGGTAGCAGAGTCTTGGCAAGTGGCTGTTGAAAGAGGCACAAATACAAGTCAGCTGGTGGCCCTCTTGCCCCTCCCCTGCAAGGTGCTGGGTGCTCGGGGCTGAATGACGGGCTCATAGCATCCTCTGCTGAGCAGAACTGTGAAGTGGTCCTGTGGAGTTGTGTTCCTGCCCTAGACCTTTGTGCCTTGGAAACAGGATGTATGTGTCTCATGGCAGTGTTCTGTTCTATTTTTTTGGGACAGGGCCTCACTGTGTTTCCCTGGATGACTACGTAAACCAGGCTGGCCTCAAACTCATAGAGGCCTCTGCCTCCCGAGTGGTGGGATTAAAGGAGTGAGCTACCATGCCTGACCTTCCTGTTTTAAAGATTCCCTTTGGTGTCAGTCTGAGAGTAATACACTTTATAGACAGCAGGTCTGAGTGTGTTTGAATCTTGAGAGGAAGGCAGCGGGGAGGTACATAGTCTCCAGCCTTGAAACTAGAGGGTGCACATTCTACAGTTTGGCAAGGCATAGCCCAGGGGCAGTGTTGGAGATGGAGGTAACCCCTTGGTGGACTCAGTTTATACTCTCTGTGACAAGGACCCAGAGCTTAGGTCATGCTGGGTGTTTTTTGGGGCTTCATGGAGCCATATCATTACAGTGACAGGAGTCGTGCAGTGGGGAGGGGGTGCTGTATGCTTAGGCGTTGCATCACCAGGGAGCCTCAGTGCACTCTGGGCTCCAGGGGGAGCAGAAGTTCAGGAGCTGATGGAGGCAGAGTGTCTTAGCTCAGTAAAGACAGAGACCTTATCTAATGTGCATAAGGCTCCGGGTCCCATCTCTACCACTAAAGAGGGAGGGAGAGAGGCAGGCTGGGAAGGTCGGGGGGGGGGGGGGGGGCTGTTGAGAGAGTTATGGAGATTGAAAAGCTGTGAATGCAGAATAGACCTGTGGGAGCTCTGCCACCTGCCACTGTGGTACTCTCCTGGACTGAGCAGCAGGCTTCTTGTGGCTCTTAGCCAGGTGGATGGTGCAGCACCTGGGCTGTCATCCCTTCCGCTTGGGAGTGTGTTCTTGATGGCACTGAAGTCCTCCACTCTGGCCTCAGTGTTCTAGAAGGTCTTTAGCTCTCTGTAAGGCATCAGCCACATGTGGTGTTTGTCTTCTGTAAGAGCAGCTAGGTCAGACCCTACCATGGATGATGCCCAGTGTGTGGAAGAACTGTGCCCTGTGCCCTTCTTTCCACACACTCAGGACAAGTCCATGGCCTTCCTAACGAGCCTCGCGAGTGGGCTTCCACTCCCCGGCTTGTGTGACCATGTCCGGAGCATTCCCTTGTCTTCCTCTGTGTGGGGCCAGTTTCAAGGAACGGCCTCCATCTTTGTGCTGGCCCAGGCTTGCCGGTGGAGCCTGCATGGCTATCACCCCAGAAGGCCTGTGGCTTTTCTATTTAGCCTGGAAAGGAAGTTACAGGGGCTTGCTTTCCCTTCTTGTTTCTTTTACATCTCTCCTTGAGCCTACCAATTTTGGTTACGAACTCTATTGTGAGAAAAAAAAAAAATCAGTGAATTGGAAAATGCTAGGTGATATTTCACTTACTGGCCTTGGTAGTGTCTGCCATGCTGTGCACACCCTTACTATTTGGTTGCTCCTGACCTGAGTTGTGTGTAGGGAAGGTGGGAGGGCCTGAAGTCTCCCCATGCTCTCATTCCACAGGGAGACAGAGATGCCTGGGATGCTCTTACCTAGGCCCTCAGTATAGCCCCCAAGTCTGTCTTAGGAAAGAAACAGGTGTGTCCCTGGGCAGCTTCGGCCAGGCTCTGCTGTAGTCTGCGTGATGGGCAGGCTGTGTCATTCTGTACTCTGGACTTGGGGCAACATGGGATTCTGTCAGGGAGGGGGACAGACGTGGGGCTGCTGAGGGTCCCCAGCATCTTTCTGTTCTTGGCACACTATTGGCTGGCACTCTGGGATGTGGCTGCTCAGATCTGCTTGGGAGCTGTGACCCCCAGGAGGCCTCACTTCGCAACTATGACCTGGGTGGCTCCAGAGCCTGTCACTAGAGCTCCCTCCCACACAGGGGTCTGTAAGAACAGACTAGTGGCTGTGCTGTGTGGGCTGCTTGCTGGACAGATGCTGGGAGTTTGCATGGAAGCAGAGCTGTACCCCATGCTACCCTTTGTCCTGCCCCTCTAAAGGCTTTAGGGTGTCAATCTGCTCCACACCCAGGCCCAGCAGCAGTACTGGGGAGCTGTCTAGACTGGGTGAGTAAGCATCTCATGGACCCAACCCTGTGGGCTCGTCAGTGTCCCTTGTGGTACCACTGCCCCTGCTGGTCTGTGAGGGCCGATCTTCTCACCTTGTCTTCTCTCCTTTCTGCACATCCTCGGGGCTGCAGGATCTCCCTAGAGAGCCTGTCAATTATAGGCTCTGTTGCTGCTCAGAAGGAAGCCACAGCCACTAGAGGGCTGAAGGCAGCGGCCTAGGCCCTGCAGCAGTGCAGGGCCACTAGCAGCTGTCTCCTGACGCTTAGCTCTCAGGTACACAGAGCCTGGAAGCCTGAGCTGAAAGATCAGATGAAGCTGGCCAGCTCGGTGAGGGCAGGAGGAGGCTGGGAATGGGCTAGTTGTGAAGAGCTGAGCTAGGCAGCAGCAGCAGCATGGAAGAGAAGCTGAGGTATTTTACAAAGGCTGGGGAACACTAGATTACAAGGAAGCAATATTAGCTGTCCATGGGGCAGGGTTGAGCGCTGAGCCCGTGGTTCTGTCCTGTGCCTTAGGAATGACTGTGTATAGCTGCTAACGGTGTCCGCCCCACAAGTTAGCTCCCTTTCCTGAATGTTCTAGAATCATCACGATCATATGAATATGGCCTACAGTCTCTGGCCACTGTGGTGAGAGAGAGAAAAATTAATGTTGGCAGTCATGACAGCTTGTTTGGGGACACAGGGAATCTTCTTTTTCCTCAGGGTGGTTCTGGAAGGTAAGAATTACACTCAGAATGGTCAAGTGGCCTGGCCAGCACCACACAGCACCACACTAGCGGGCAGAGGCCAGGTTTCCACCTTGGCCTGGAGGCTTTGCTGTAGGACTCTGGCTTCTGCTGACGTTGTGACTTCTTTCCTTTCAGAGTGACTACAACAGGAGTGACGGAGACCATGAAGAAAGTCAGGAAAGTGACCAATGGCGCTGTGGAGCCCCAGGGGGACTGGGAAGGCACGGCATGATGGGACCCAGTCTGAGGCTCCGCTGTCAGTGAAAACTAACTTATTCCTAGCCCCATCCATGAACCAGCGTGTTCCTGACAGGACTGTGCCATCTCCCAACAGTGACTCTCCAGCGCTCATGGCACAGCTGAGTGCCATGGACACCTCCTTTTGTACTCTTAGAGAATCTGGATTGCAGTGGGCTACGGGCAGCTAGCTAGGACTGTCCCTCAGGGAGGGTAGGAGGCATAGAGGAGGAGTAAAGGAGGCCCGGCTGCTTTACCTTGCTGACTGGGAGTCTGGGCTCTCTGCAGGGGAACCCCAGCAGCTGCCACTCAGAAAGGCTGTGGTGGTGGGAAGGGAAGGTGTGCCACTGCTCACAGAGCTTTGGAGGCTGAGGGTGCGGCTCACTGCTTGGCCAAGCATTCATGAGACTCTGGGTTCGATTCCTAGTGCCAGGGGTAAGGGGAAGAAGCTACTTTGGGGTGTGTTCCGGTGTCTACCAAGGACACAAAGGAGAGAAAGAGAGATTGCCCGCCTTTGGGGAACAAAAGCAACAGAAATGAATGGAATTGTTTAGAAAGCCAAATAGTCACCCTAGGTGGTCTGAAGCACCTGCCCAGGGCCACTGGCCCCATGCACCACTCTAAGTGTTGTCCTGTCTTCTAATGGTGACCCAGAACAGTAGCACTGGAGGCCAGCTGAGAGGGCCCATCACATTGCTGTCCAGGCCGCTGCCAGCACCACAGCCCTGCTGGTGAGAATCGCTGTCTCCAGGCATGTGTGAAGGGAGAGGAGCCTTGGAGCTCCAGAAGTGGTCTCCAGCTGGCTCTCCAGACTCCATCCCCCTGCCTGTCCAGAGCAGCCCTGCCCTCCTCCCCTTCCACCTGTGTCTTCTGATGAGAATCAAAGAGGGGAACGTTCCCCAAGGAGCCGCTGGGGGCAGGAAGGGTGCATCTAAGCAAAAACTGAGGAAAAGCTTGTTCCACCTCTTGCACAGCCAGGCAGGACTTCTGAGCCTCAACTACATAGTCCAAGCATGCTTGAAGGAAGTGAGCACAGGTGAGCTGCTGGGGCAGGAGAGAGCCAGGTCTGCTCAGAGCTTGGGCAGGAACACCAGCGACTGCCTGCATGGGACAGTGCTGCAGCAGAGGCGAGCTTAGAAGGCGTGTGGCCAAGGGCACAGGTGACCAGCTTAGCACCCCAGAGCTGCTTAGCGCCAGGACTTGTAGGTGAGTTACAGCTTCACGGAACAGGGGCTCCCTGGGGTGCTTGTTACTACCTCCCAGTGCAGAAGACTCCGATCTCTGTCCTGAAAATGGTTGTGTCTGTCTCCGGCACCCCCACCCAGCTTCCACATCACTGCCTCCGGTGGGAAGCTGCTTCCTCTGCGGTCCAGTCTGAGCAGGTTCCTCTCCACCACAGGTGTATCCAGAGGAAGGTAAACAGACCTGAAGGACTCATTGAAGAGAGCCTTTCTCCTCATGTTTTGTTCTGGTTTATTGCTTTAGATATGTGACGGGAAGGGGGTTGGAGAGGAGAGGGTACTTTTTAATGCAGAAGTGTGTTCCTATGGTGACATCGAGCCTGCCCCTCAGAGGGGGAGTGCTGCTGCCTCCCTGCTGGCAGACACTCATGGAAGGTGTGAGGCTGCCTCCCCTAAATAAGGCTACTCTGGTGGAGAGCCTGGTCCACGGGCCTCTCTGAGTGGCTAGAGGGGGACAGCCTGGTCCTTCCAGAGCATGGGTGCACAGGCAGGAAGGTGGGCTGGAGCAGTGTCTTTCCCAAGACCTGCCCTATAACTGCTGTAGGTGGGAAGTCAGGAATGATGGGATCAGAAGCCTCACAGAGCTGGGAGGACTGGCCTGGTGTGCCTGGGCTGTGAGAAGGAAAACTGGACAGCTCTTTGTCCTACATTGTCAGTGTATCTCATCTCCATCATCTGAGAGCTGTGAGCCAGCATTCAGCGGTGTCCTTGGGTAGAGGAGTCTGATTGGAGCCCAGTGCTGCCCGCTTGCCCCAGCTCACCAGCTGCCCGCTGCAGCCTGAGTCTCGGCCCACCTGGCTCCGCATCCTGGGGTTTGAACGGTGAAGCCCTTGTGTGGGAGGGGCTGAGCAAAACTAGGGCACACATGGCAGTGCCCTGTGGTATTTATAGTCTGCTTTGTGCCCCCTCTGCCTCTGCCTGTGTGGGGTATCCATGCTTCCTTTGAGAGTTCTGTGCACTGGAAGCTGCAGGCTGTGACATTTAATAAAGTGTGGATTTTGCTAGAAAATTATTTCTTGGACATCAGGAACAACTGTTAAGCTCTGAGTCTTGGTTCTTAACAGTGTTGAGGACTCAGTCAGCCTTCTACATTTGATAGCAGAGTATCATCTAATGTTTAATCTGACTGGGGTTCATTCTCTCCGGTGAACAGCTCACTCCAGGGTCACAGATCCTGCCTCACACCAGGCCTGTGTCTGTTCAGTTTTCCTTCAGAAACCACTTGGAATAAATACCTAAATGTCCCCACTCCCCAACCTCCGCCTGCTCTGCTAGCCAGGGCCATACAGCTCCTGAGGTGCTTGTGGGATTTCTGCTGCTCTTGGCCCCCAGTCTTCCTCTCCCTCCTCTTCTCTCCCCTCCTCCTCCTTTCCCTTTACCCCCTCCCCACCCCCTCACCCCGCTTTCCCGTTGACTCCCTTAGCCCTTCCTGGCACACTGGCTGCAGCCTGGTGCACTGCAGCATTGTCTGCCAGCAGCGGGGTGCAGGATGTATTTTCCTAACCAGGGAGTGCACACTATGCAAATGAACCCTGGATGGCTGCTTTGTACCACACGGTGGTCTCCCCACACCTCAATGCCTGTCTGACTCTTGGAGTGGAGTCTAAAGCCATCTTTGCCGAAGGGGAAGCGCATCAAAGATTCCTGTGTTCATTTTCAGTGGCCTCTGGCCACCTCCCACGTCCCAAAGTGTGTTCCTCGAGGAAGCATTAGTCTGATGAGGTTGCTGGCCCAGCTCCACATACCCAGGAGGACAGCCGAGCATTTCAACCTCCCTCTGCCAAGCTGCTGATCCTCACAGGAAGATCCTAGCCCCTGCCCCCAGCCCTGCTCCCATACTCCACCGCCTGCCTCAGCTTGTGCTGGCTCTGGGCTGCCCCAGCCTGCTCGATGCTGCCGCCTTGCCTCTCTGGAGTTCGGTGAGGGCTTTATTTGTATCTCTTGGCTATCAAGTATTCATTTAGAACCGGCTGGTGTGCTCAAAGGTCTGCCCCTTACTCCAGCTTTCCCAAAGCTTCCCTGGCAAGTCTGTCAAATGCAGTCATAGGAGTCTCGCTCATAGCTGTGCCACCCAGAATGTGATCACAGATCATATAGGCCAAGGGGTCTCCCAGTTCCTCCGGGGCCTCTTCTGCCCTGCATAGGTGTGTCTATTTCATGCTTAAAAAGCATCATACATTTAGGTGGCCCTCTGCCTGGGCAGGGGACCACCTCCCTGCTTCCCAGCACAATAAAGAGACTGAACTGAGCGACCAGACAAGCTTGGGAGCAGACATGATCATGGTATGTTGGGACCTGGTATGATTCTGAGGACAAGAAGATTGCAGACAGGCCACCAAGTTCCTGATGTGTCCAGAAAGAGCAAAGTGAGACAGATTCACTCCCAAGACAGGATGGAGTTGAGGCTGTGCTGTGGATGGGGAGCTGGAAGGTCAGCCTTAGCATCCAAGCACCATCTCCCGGGATCTGCAGAGAGCTGGAGGAAACCCTGTCCACACATGGGAACTTTCCAATCCCTAGGCAGCGATGACCCAAATGTTTGTCAAACTGAATAACCCAGAGGTTTCACCTGCAGGAGGTCTTATGGGCCTGTGTGCCCTACTCAGGTTGGGGTGCAGGGGCTAGGGGCCACTTAGTGATTTTTAGCATTAACCATTGAATATTTACAAGCATGGTGTGTGGATGTGTTCAGGATTGGTGGGCTGGCCACTGTATAGAGGCATTTTACTGCAAAGCAAACGTCCAATAAAGATTCCATGCTGGGAACTTGTGTCTGTGGTCCCAGGGGCGCCTGGGTGCACCCTATCTACTGCCTTGTAATTCAGTACTTCTCAACCTTCCCAATGCTGTGACCCTTTAATATGGTTCCTCATGTTGTGACCCCCAACCATAAAGTTATTTTCATTACTACTTTATAACTAGTTTTGCTACTGTTATGAATGGTAATGTAAATATCTGATATGTAGATGGTCTTAGGTAACCCCTGTGAAAGGGTCATCCAGCCCTCAGGTTGAGGACTATTGTAATTCCTTCCTTGTGACTTGTGCAGATTAGCTAGCTGTCTTCCATCTGCTCCCACTGACAGTAGCCCAACCTGGCAAAGCTCTACCACCAGGTCTATGGTACAAATACAAACCACTCGCTGGGCAGTGGTGGCGCATACCTTTAATCCTAGCACCCAGGAGGCAGAAGCAGGTGGATCTCTGTGAGTTTGGGGCCAGCCTGGTCTACAAGGTAAATTCCAGGACAGCCAGGGCTATACAGAGAACCCCTGTCTGGAAAAACAAAAATAAATACAAACCACTGAGGTACAGTCAGAAGACTCCAGATCAGGATCCAGCACTGCTGCCACCGAAGGAGAGGTGACAGCAGAGGTTTGGGGCTAAGCCCCTGCTAAGACAGGCCTCCTGGTTATCCAGTAGCTCTGCCATCATCCCCTGTGGGAGTCAGACATTCGGGTCAGCACAAAGTGCTGCACTCAGGAGTGTTTTCAGTTGACAGGCACTTTTCATACAAGAAAAATGCTTTTACTACACCCCAGTGGGTATAGTGGCAGCCATGCAAGCATGACAGACTGAGTTTGGATTCTCAGTGCCCACATAAGAGCCAGCTGTGGCGGTGCCTACCTGTAAGCATCACACATGGCGAACAGGAGGGTCCCCAAAGCTTGCAGGCCAGCCAGTATAGCTGGTCAGTGTGCCCCCGGGCCTGTGAGAGACCCGCCTCAAAACCAGGTGTGGAGTGATAGAGGACACTCAGTCTAATCCTGCGTGCACACGCACAAATACACAAACTACATACAGAAAAACAGAGCATACAGTTCCAAGTTGTGAGAGTGGTTCTGAGGTCCCTGCCTCAAGCAGAACATTCATATCTCATTCCTATCCATACTGCCTTTCAGAGGCAAACCCCCATACTCACACCCACACACACAATGCCTCATCACAGGTGCTTTCCTTGCTCAGAGCTGTTCCAGGGTGAGTAGCCTCTGATTGTGGGGAGCCTGCTGATTGTGTGACTTGTCTATCCATAGCCTGATCTTGAGATCTGCAGACTACAGAATCCAGAGAACGCTATGTCACTCTGCCCCCAGCCACCCAGTCAGCAGCCATGCCCAGATCTACTTGGAGGAAGAGAGTGGAGTCCAGCCCCGACCCAGAGTGGAGGCTCTGGTTTCTACTGCACAGCTGGAGTGATGTGCCTTGCCTTCTGCAGAGCCTTAGGGTACCTTCTGTTGACCTGGACTTGGCTGCAGTAGTGCCTCAGCTATAACCCATGTCAGTGACTTTGGGTCTGTAGAGATGTCCAGAGCAAGGGATGAAAAGGAGTCATGGCTTTAGAAGGAGAGAGTGCTGAGGCAGGGGCAGCAAAGAAGGACAGACAGCCCTGGGGGTTAGGAAATCTGGCCATTCTCACTTCCAGGAGCACTAGATACCCTGCAGGGCCCAGAGTTTCTGAATCTGAAGGTCTTTGGAGGCTGAGACTGCCTCCTGGCGGTGCTGGGCCTGGTTGATGAGACTGTCCTTGGTGTTTCGACAACAGCTCTGGTCAGGGCCTTTAGTCTAGGGCTGATCTGTAGCTGGCAGGTGAACTTGTATCTGCAGGCCCACCTAACAAGGTGTGACTACCTACGTGTCGTACAGTGGCCAGGGGAGAGGCAGATGGAGGAAGGCAGTTTAAATGGGCCCCTCAGCTATTCCCCATTCTTTCCCCAGGGCATCCCAGCTAGAAATGCTGCTGCTGGGCTGTCTGACCCCACAGGTCCACTTGCTGTGGCCAAGAGACCCACCTGACCCACTGGCCCTACCTACTGAACTACTAGAACCCCATTTACTAAGTTGTTACCTACTGAGCACCAGCACTGGCTGCAGCCTGGGCACTGAGAGTGCCCAGTGAGGGCTGCAGAGATGGCTCAGTAGCTAGGAGCACTTGCTGCTTCTCCAGAAGACCTACACTAATAACTTCAGCTCCAGGGGGGGCTCTGATGTCCTCTTCTGACCTCAGGCACCAGACACTCACTCAGGGGGTGCACAAACACATACATGTGATCAAAACATTCATAATACCTTTTTTTTTTTTTTAAGTTCACAGTGAATGCTGACTGGTTCTGGGACCTCCACGAGGACCCAGGAAGGGGCATACAGCAGTCCCAAAGAGGAAATCCAAAAGCTACTATGACACCCATCCCAATGGTCAGTGCACTTGTCCATGGTGCCTCGCCTCTTCCCAGTGTACACAAACTTGTCACACTGTGGCTCATCCTTGGCTGGTCCAGTTAGATGGCAGCCATCCTTGGTAGGAGGTGTAATTGTATTGTCCACAAGATGGTCTGATAGGCAGTGTTCTAAAGTCAAAGACCTGACTGGCCCAAGTAATATGAGGGCTGGGTCCTTCTGCCGTCCATTTTTCCTGTGTTGATGAAGCATGCTGCACTTGTCCATGTGGCTGTCTGGCTGAGATGTGCCTTGCTGAGAGCCCTCTCAGCCCTCCATTGCCTCCCTCATGGGCACAGATGCCTTTGGGTGGCCTTCATCAGGAATCTCTCAGGTGGACAGATAATAGCTACATGTTCCTTCTGGCTCCCAAGCAAGGCACTGGGTATATCCTGTAATGAGGCACCTGGGGGCACCTCCATGACACTGCAGGCCCCTTGGCCTTTGAGAGAACTCAGCTTTGGCCCCTGGTGCTGGCCTGTCTGCCCTAAGAGAAATTTTGTCAGCATCTGGGGTAGTAGAAGTGAGCCACTTAGGAACTGCTAGGGCATGGCTGGCCTGCATTAGAAGTAAAGACTGTGCTCATGAATGGGCAAGAGGCACAGGCCAACAGCAGGCCTCCCCAGCCCTTCTAGACATCCCAGTGAAGTGACTGCATCAGTCAGCTCCATCCTGTGAGGACTGAAAATCACCTTCTCTGCTAACACCCACCAGGCCAAGACTAAGCATTGGCAGTTACATCTGGCTTGCAGTGTTGGGAGACACAAAACAGAAAGAGGAAGCCACTAGGACCTGTGCGGTACATGTGGCAAGGGCATTGTTTTCAACTCCACCTCAACCATAGCCCCTGTTGATAGGATGGTCTCCCTAACCTGAGTGGCTTGGGCACAAAAAGACATTCTTCTTCTGTCTCTAGACTTCTGCCACCTGCAAGCCAGACTCCCGGCTGAGTCATCTTGCCACCCCAGTGTCCTGTGTCCTTTCTTGTGTTGGGTCCTGTGGCTCTGCACTGACTCCCCCAGTTCAGGCTCCTCCATCCTCCTCAGGCTCCCTGATAACCTGGCTTTTGTTCCAGCCCAGAGCTGGTCTGAGCTCCTGACAGCTTATTCTTCTACCTCTTGGAGCATCAAAGCACATCAAAACCACATAACTAGGTACCACCCCTCCCCAGCCCTGGTCAGTGTGACCTAAGTAGAAAGCCTGTCCTGTCCTCGATGCTTTCATTCTCCATGTCCATCCTGGCCCTATGGGTCAAGCCTTCTCACTTCTCTGCTCTCTGCCACTCTCTCCAGTGCAGCATTAGCCGCCTCCTCCAGCTGCTACCCACCTCCAATCGCGGCCTCTTACTATGAGCCAGCCAAAACGACTTCAGAAGCACTCTGCCCCCTGGAGTAAACACAGAGGTATGAACATGCTGGTGGAAGGTCTCAGATCAATACACACAAATTAACTGTGGAGCCAGGGGACGGTTCAGTAGGGCCTGGTGACCCAAGTTCAATCCCCAAGATTTAAATGGAAGATGGGAAGAACTGACTGACGATGCATGCTGTGGTGAGCATGTATACATAATTGATGGCTTTTAAATGATTATTTTAGAAGTTGGAAGAGGCTCGGTGGTTAAGATGCTTGCTTCTCTTCCAAGGAACCCAAGTTTGGTTCCAAGCACCCACACTGGTATTCACAAACACCTGTAACTCCAGCTCTGGGAAATCCAGTGTCCTCTTCTGAAACCTGAGAGCATTACACTCCTATGTATATATTCATTCACAAAATTAAAAAGAAATCCTAAGAAATATTTTAAATTAATTGTAAAGAAGTCCAACGGGCCTGGTGATGCATGAATTCTCAGCACTCATGGGTTCCAAGGCCAGCCAAGTCCTCAATGTGAGACCCTGTCTCACAAACAAAAAGATCCATCATGGGTTTTTTATTGTTAGTTTTTTATTTTACTTTGGTTTTTCAAGATAGGATTTCTCGACAGGGTTTCTCTGTGTATCCCTGGCTGCTCTGCAACTCACTCTGTAGACCAGGCTGGCCTCAAACTCACAGAGATCCACCTGCCTCTGCCTCTCAAGTGCTGGGATTAAAGGCGTGTGCCACCACCTGGTGGTTCATCGTGTTTCTATACATTTGTGACCAATAGTGCAGAAGACAACAGTGCCATTTACTGAGAAGAATAAAACACCTAGGAAGAGGTTGATAAATGGAAACTTTATCCTAAAAATGATCAACATGTTTTGGAGAGATAGAGAGACAAGTAAAGGGAAAGCCATCCTCACTGATGGGCAGAAGCAGTGTCATGTAGATGATAATACTTCTAAACAATGAAAAAGACCCAAAATAAAAAGCCAGAATATCCCCAGTCCACCTGACTACAAAGTGAGCATCATCCCCATGTCCCCGCTGGCTGCTTTGTGCAAATTCACAAGCAGGATTGTGTAAATTCAAGGTGTGCACACACTGGTGAGATGGCTCCAGAATAAAATGCATGCCGTGCCAGCATGAGGATCTGAGTTCAGCTCCTGAGCATCAGTGTAAACAGCCAGGTGTGGTGGTACACATCCATATGTAACCCCAGAGCCAGAGATGGAACAGGAAGATCTCAGGGCTTGCCGGCTATCCAGCTTAGCTGAAACCATGAGCTCTAGGTCCAGTGAGATCAGATGGAGTGTGATGGTATGCTCCCAGCACTCAGGAGGCAGAAGCAGGCAGCTCTCTGAGTTTAAGGCCATCCTGGTCTGGGAGTGACTTCAGACCAGCTGGTGCTGAAGTGGAGAGAGAGAGAGAGAGAGATGCCTGACGCCCTCTGTCTCCACATGTGCACATACTGCTAAGTGCATCCCCTACCACCACACACATTTCAAGAGATCCAGCCTAGCAAAAGCAATGTTAAAAAGAATCATTTTAGGGTCTATAATCTCAGATACTCAGGAGAGAGAGACAGAAGTTCAAGGCCAGCCTGGGACTACAAACTGTAACTCTGTCTCAAAAACAAGGGAGACAATTGGAGGATTCTGTGTTTGACTTGAAAGTTTACCAAAAGCAGCAGAATCCAAGCAGGCATGGTGCTGGTGTACAATTAGACAAGGTCAGTGAAGTAGAATCAAGAGTCCAAAATGCAACACCTAAATGTCGTGCTAAAATGATGCGGCATTTAGGAGACAGACCCTGTGAACAGACATGGGTTCCTTGCAAAACTAGTTACATAAACACCCAAAAACATGTAACCTGGATTGGCTAAAATTTAGAATCTGAGTGCTTTACAAGACATCAATCACCAAGTGAAAGCAGGGAAGCACATTGGAGCATGTCTGTGGTCCCAGCTACTTGGGAAGCTGAGGCAGGAGCCCAAGTGTCTAAGGCCAGCCTGGGCATCATAGCGAGATGAAGTTCAGAAATGATGAAGTCAAGCATGGTGGAATACCTGGAATCCCAGGACTCAAGGGATAAAGTTGATGTAGGAGTATTGCTGTGAATTTAAGGGTGTCCTGAGCTACATTAGGTTTTGTTTTTTTAAAGATGTATTTACTTATTATGTATGCAGTGTTCTGCCTGCATGTGTCCCTACAGGCCAGAAGAGGGCACCAGATCTCATTGCAAGTGGTTGTGGGCCACCATGTGGGTGCTGGGAATTGAACTCAGGACCTCTGGAAGAGCAGTTGGTGCTCTTAACCGCTGAGCCATCTCTCCAGCCCGCTACATTAGTTTTATCTTAAAAATACATAATAAAAGTAAATAAAATAAAATAAAATAAGTGGTGGTTGATGGGAGTCAAGCACTCACCCACTGGGCCATTCTCCCAGCCCCTTAAGGGCTGTCTGATTGTCTGATACCACATATTTATTTACCCATTCAGTTCTCTCTCTCTCTCTCTCTCTCTCTCTCTCTCTCTCTCTCTCTCTCTCTCTCTCTCTGTGTGTGTGTGTGTGTGTGTGTGTGTGTGTGTCATGCCTATGAGTATGCACATCTGTGCAAGTGCACACTGAGGGTGAAACAGGCACTGGGTGTCATCCTCTGTCACCTTACACTTCAATGCCTTTAGACAGGGCCTCTCAGTGCACCAGAAGAAGCTCACTGTTTTTGGCTAGGCTGGCAGACAAGCTCTCGGGAGCTACCTGACTCCATCCCCAGTGCTGAGCTCCTTTTCCTCACCTGGAACCCCCATCCATTTCCGTGGGCTTCCCTGCTTTTTGGATAATTGAGCTCTGCCTCTTGCCTGTGCTGTCCAGCCCTCATAAAATCCATCTGCGGGTGGCCGCATTGATTTTTAATCATGTTTTACCTCTGCATAATGAGTCTCACTGGGCCTTTCGCAGACACTCTTGGCGTCACACATCCAGAGCTGACTGCAACTGGTGATTCAGACAGAATTATTAACAAGACTGTATTTATTCTTCTGGAAAAGCTTGCTGGGAGCCTTGTCCATGCAGCAAACCAGAGAAGTTCACGTTCTAATCCCAGACTGTGATGACAAACAGCTGGCCTGGCTGGGGACCTACCTGCAGGCTGTAGCTATGGTGTCCTGGCTGCTGGCCTAAGCTTTTTTTTTTTAAAAGACAGGGTCTCTCTGTGTAGCCCTGGCAGGCCTAGAACTCACTCTGTAGACCAGATTGGCCTTGAACTCAGAGATTCACCTGCCTCTGCCTCTGTGGGATTAAAGGTGTACACCACCACCACCAAGAATTCTCCTATGCTTGTAATATCCCCTTCTTGCTCAGGGGTGTAATATCCCCTTCTTGCTCAGGGGTGTAATATCCCCTTCTTGCTCAGGGGTGTAATATCCCCTTCTTGCTCAGGGGTGCAGCCCTGCAAGAGTACATCTCCATAAACTATTGGTTTAGTTGGATTTTTTTTCAAGACAGGGCTTCTCTGTGTAGCCTTGGTGGGGAGGAGGTGTCCAGCCACTTACACATATCCTTAAAACACACAGGCTGGTCCAGGGTCCTCTGAGAGAAGGCAGCCCACTCCCAGGCTTCCCTGACCCCAGGCTTGCAAATTGGCTACAAAGTGACTCCAGGTGACTGTGCTGCCAACAACCTGGCTGGCCAAGTGAGCAGGAAGGAGGGCAGACTTCTTGAGGGACTGTTGTGATTCCTGGTCCCCAGGCTGGCTGCTCCCCCATCTGTCTCATACCATTCTCTCTAGCTAACCTCTGGCTTGCCTCGGCTCCCTCCTGTGTAATGTTTTCCCAGTCAGTGCCCAAGAGGAGAGCTGCAGCCCAATAAAGACGCTCTGGAGACAGCCCTGATCAGCCCTACTGACAGCGTTACATGGTCTGGTGGCATCCTCTGTGGGCCAGGCACCCAGTAGCTTTGACACACCATATAGCCAGGAACTGTGGCTGGGAAGGCTTCTTCCAGCCCTGCAACTTACACAGTACCTACCAACAGCCACTGATCATGCTCCTTCACATCAAAAGTCAATGTTGCCACACTCAATTGAGAAGAGGCAGCCCAGTTCCTCAGTCCTTTCTTCCAAGAACTCCTGTGACCCTGAGTTCCCAAGGTTAATTACCTCTGGACCTGGGTCTTCAAAAGGCCACTTGGAATTTTACTTATATTTGAGGCTAGGGGCTTGCTATGAAGTCCAGGCTGGCCTCTGCCTCTTGAGTGCTGGGATGACAGGTGTGCTTCGTCACACCTAGCTTCTGGCTAGAGTGCTCTACAGCTACGTGAGTATGAAAAATATTTGTTTAAAAAGATGGCTGGAGGGATTGGCCCAGGTGGGGGATGCTTGCTGTTCAAGCACGACAATCCAAGTTCAGATCCCCAGCACCCATGTAAAAAGTCAGATGCAGGAATGTGCATTTGTGGCCCTGGTGCTGAGGAGGCTGAGACAGGCAGACCCCTGGTGCACCCAGCCAGCCAGCCTGGCTTCATTTGCAACTTCCATGTCCAAGGTGAGACCCTGCCTCAAAAAATAAAGTGGAAAGCAATGGGAGAAGACACCTGATGTTGATCTCTGACCTCCACATGCATGCACACAAAGCGTGTGCACACCACACACACACACACACACACACACACACACACACACACACACACACATTTTCTTCCTGCAGGACTTCTCTGAGCTTTTATTATGATCATGTTCATTGTGACTCATTATAAAGACAGTGTTGCCATCGGTGTGTTGTCCAACACCTTTAATCCCAGCACTCAGGAGGCAGAGGCAGGCGGATCTCTGTGAGTTTGAGGCCAACCTGGTCTACAGAGTGAGTTCTGGGACAGCCAGGGCTACACAGAAAAACTCTGACTTGAAAAGCCATACAAAACAAACAAACAAAATTAAAAAAAAAAAAAAAGCAAAAAAGAAGGCAGTGTCCTAGTTAGGATTACTACTGTGGTGATGAAACACCATGACCAAAAATAACTTGGGGAGGAAAGGGTTTATTTCACTCACAGTTCTTTATAACAGTTCATCATCAAAAGCAGTGAGGGCAGGATCCTGGAGGCAGGAGCTGAGGCAGAGGCCCTGGAGGGCTGCTGCTTACTCACTTGCTCCTCATGGCTTGCTCAGCCTGCTTTCCTATAGCACCCAGGACAAGCCCACAATGGCCTGGGCCCTCCCCAATGAATCACTAATTAAGAAAATGCCCTACAGGCTTGCCTACAGCCAGATCTTATGGAGACATTTTTTCAACTGTGGCTGCCTCTTCTCTGACGAATGCAGCTTGTATCGAATTGATATAAACTAGCCAGTACCGGCAGTACATTAGTGGGAGGGGCTTGCCTAGCATGTCTGGGGCCCGTGTGAAACCACGTGGCAAAACATAGACTAATAGGATCGGGTTAAGATGGAAGAGCTAGCCGGCAGGAAGCCTGAGCCATAGGCCATGCAGTTTGTAATTGATAGAAGCCCCTGTGTGTTTACTTGGGACCAAGTGGCTGCAGGACCACACAGGGCACAGGGAAACTTCCACCTACAAGATGGCATGCCTCCCATAGACACAATGTATTGCCTGTTGGAGAACGCACTTCTGAAGTTTGATTTGGAGAACAGTGATGGCTATTCTCGGTTGTCAACTTGACTTCATCTGGAATTAAATAAAACCCGAATGGTTGGGCACAACTGTGACAGATTTTTACTGAATCATTTGAAGTGGGAAGACCCACTTCTAATGTGGATCTTTGAGGTGGGAAATCCACCTTTAATCTGGGCCACACCTTCTGCTAGTAGCCTATAGAAAGGACATGGAAGTAGGAAGCTGGCTCTCACTGGTAAGTCCATTCCTTCACTGGCACTGGAGCCTGCTTCTTTGGGATTTCAGCGTACACTGAAGACCAGCTGAGACATCCAGCCTATTAATATATATATTGATATATAATATAATAAATTATTAATAATATATTAATACTAGTATTTAATTATACATTAATATAATAGTCATTCTATAAATTTTGTTCCTCTAGAGAGCCCTGACTAACACAAGAACACAATATGATTAAAACTACTTAATTCAAAACTGGGCATAATAATACATGCCTATAATCCCAGCACTTGGGAGTTAGAGACAGGAGAATCAGAAGTTCAAGGTCATCCTCAGCTACATAGCAAGTTTAACATGAAACCTTGTCTTAGTCATCATGAAGTACAGAGATTTTTTTTCTTTCCCTCACACAGTTGGAACCATTCTGCAGACTTCTGGAAGCTTTGTGCACTTGTGTAGTGAGCATATCTCTAGCTGACTAGATTTGTGTCAGGCTGTAGTTGATGGAATTACATGTAACATACTTGATGGACTACTATTTACTATGGGATTCCAGGGTACCAACTGATAGCCGAGCCCTTAGGCTTCTTCTCGTTTTCTTGTCATAGACACTGTTTTAACAATGCCTTTGAATGCAAACGTTCATGTATATCTCAGACTGTTCCCTTAGGAATGGAATTCTGGGGTATATTCATACCCACACCAACTTCTTTGCTAAAATTTGTTAGTAACAACATCACCACCACCATTACCATCACCATCATCACCATCACTACTGTCCACATCATCACTACCACCATCATCATAACCATCACCACCATCATGACCACCATCATGACCACTGTTATCATCATCACCATCACTACTGTCCACGTCATCATCACCATCACCATCACCATCATCATCACTATGGCTACATCATCATCACCACCACCATCACCATCACCATCATCATCACTATGGCTACATCATCATCACCACCACCATCACCATCACCATCATCATCACTATGGCTACATCATCACTTCTATCATCATCACCATGCTCTTCCAGTTTGTTTTCTGCCTCTTTGGCCACTTGTAAAGGACAGCTCTGGTTGTGTGGACTCCATCTGCATTTGCTTCTGGCCTGTTGACTTTTCAGGGACAGAAAGCAACTTAAGGAAGAAGAATTTATTTTGGCTCATGGTGTATGGAGGCACTGTGGGGACTGGGAAAATGTCTTTGTGGGTGAAGCATGTTGCTATGCAAGCATGAGGACCTGAGTTTGGATCTTAGTACCCACATAAAATCAGGGCATGGCAACCCCTGCCCCCAACCTCAGCACTGGATAGATGAGACAGTGGACTGAATGCTGTAGGCCAAGCATAATGGAAATGGCCCGCTTCAGGTTGAGTGAGAGGCCCTGTCTCAAACACTAAGGTAGAGAAGTGGTTGAGGCCTGGCATGGTGGCACATACCTTTAATCCCAGCACTGAAGAAACAGGGCATGCTGGGATTCTTTTATCCTTTGTATCCAGTCTGGGATCCCAACCCATGGGGTGGTGCTGCTCCATTCAGGGTTGGCCTTCTGTTCTGCTAAGTCTTTCTGGAAAGGCCCTCCTAGAAAGGGGTGTGTCCCCTGTGATTCCATTTCAGTCAGGTTGACAGTGATGACACACTCAAAGGTCCTTTCCCCAGTGTTCTATCAAGGGCTCGTCTTTTCTTACTCTGATCAAGCTCTATTTTAAAAGTTAAAGCAGTTGGGCCGGGCGGTGCACACCTTTCATAGTGAGACACCGCCTCATGCTCTGGGTTGGGCCCAGGGCCTGGCACATGCTGGACAAAGCTCTCCACATTGAGCCCAACCCCAGCCCTCAGGACAGTAGCATGTTGCCATGGGCTTGTGCAATGCCTTTTGAAGATGTTTGATTGACACATAGCAATATTTATGGTGCACAGTGTGGTTTTCCACTACAGGAATACCCCAATACCAAGCATGGTGATCACATCCTGGTGGGTGGTACACCATTTCCTCAAAGGTCACTCCTTTTCTTTGCATGAGAGTGTGGGAGCTCTAGTCTGGTGAGGGATGTGCTGCCTAGTTAGTGTCAGCGCCTTCACCACACTGGGCTGTGGGACTGCCTTTTCCTGCCTGGTGGGTCCTGTGCTTGTTTTTCTCCAGTGCTGGAGATGGAACCCAGGGCCTTGGGCATGCTAGGCACATGAGCTCCACCCCAGCCCCCATTTGTGTTTTCTTAACTTGTTTTTCAGCCTCTTTCTCTGCCCTCCTTCCAGCAGCCCTCCATGCCAGAAGAGGGCATTGGATGCCCTGAATTCAGAGTTACAAGTGGTTGTGCTGGGAACTGAACTCAAGTCCTCTGGAAGAGCAACCAGTACTCTTAATCACTGAGCCATCTTTCCAGCCCCCAGATGGTCTTATACAACAATAGGAAGGACTTCTCTTTGCTGAAGGGCAAGGGTTAGGGCAAGGGTGGGCTTTTATATGCTCCCAGGCCACAGCCCACCTCATTCTGATTACCTGTGTCTGGGTGGCAGAGGACAAGCTCTCAGGTGGGCCTGTGGTTCAGGAGGCCTCCTCCTCTTCCTTCTCAAGCTGTTTGCACAGGAGCCAAGTGATGTGACCAGCCAGAGAGATGGCTCTGCACTTAAGAGCACTGTCTGTTCTTGCAGAGGACCAGGATTCAGTTCCCAGCACCCACACGGTGGCTCACAACTCACTCCTAGGGGATCCAATTCCCTCTTCTGACCTCCAAGAGCACCAGGTACATGGCACAAACGCATGGTGCACAGACACACATGCAGGACAAACACTTACACACATGAAAATATATACACATTTTTAACTGGGTGTGGTGGCTCATTCCTTAAAATGAGAGGTAGATGCAGTCAGATCTCTGTAAAGTTCAAGTTCAACCTGATTTATAGAGTGAGTTCCAGGACAGCCAGTGCTACACAGTGAGACCCTGTCTCAGAAAACAAATAACAATTACAAAACCAAACCAAAACATATATCTCTTTATAAATCTACACATACTGCTGGGCGGTGGTGGCACATACCTTTCATCTCAGTGCTCGGGAGGCAGAGGCAGGTGGATCTCTGTGAGTTCAAGGCCAGCCTGGGCTACAGAGTGAGTTCCAGGAAAGGCGCCAAAGCTACACAGAGAAACTCTGTCTTGGAAAACCAAAAAATAAACCTACACATACCATCTTTGTAAAAGCTAATTTGACAATTTCGTTTAAATATACATGCCCATAAGACAAAATTTCTTGGCTCTCTTTCCTATTGTCTGCACTGACATTTTTAAAAATTATTTTTATTTTATGTGTGTGGGTGTTTGCATCTGTATACATGCATCACATGTGTGCATTTCCAAAGGAAGCCAGAAGAGGGAGTCTGAACTCCTGAAAGTGGAGTTACAAACAGTTGTGAGTTGCTGTGTGTGCCTGGAAGCAAGCTGGGTTCCTCTGGAAGAGCAGCGAGTGCTCCTAACGGCTGAGGCGGGTCTCTAGTCTGCCTCTCACAGTCCTTCTGGCCCCTTTTCCTCTGCAGTGCTCCCTGAGCCTTGGAGGGGGAGATAGAACCAACTGATTTGTTGTTTTGTTTTGATTTATTCCAGGTGTTTGTATGTGTGTGGGAGCTTGTGTCCCACACAGTTGGTGTGGAGGGCATAGGACAACGCTCTCCTTCCTCCCTTATGTGCATTCTGGACCTCATGTAAGCCAGGATAGCCTCAATCTCACCATGTAACCAAGGATGGTCTTGAACTCCTCCCAAGTGTTTGTGAAGTGTTGGGGATCACACCCGGGGATCCGTGCCTGCCAGGCACACTCTACCTGCTGAGCTACACACCCAACCCTGCTTTTCTTTTTAACAGGAAACTCCTCCTTCTCACTTGCATGTCTTGTAGACATCTTGGATCCAGTGCTTCAGCTCATGACTCTCTTCTTCAAACCTGTTCCCCCCAGATGGCCTCAGCTCCAAAAATTCATTCTTCTAGTGCACTCGGTGGGACCACACTTGAGCCCTCTCTCTCCCTGACACTGCTCTCTTAGCACCCTGCCCAGTCATTGCTCTTCAAGCAATTTTGCTTTTCACAGGTACTGGGCTATCCCCATCCTCCTCCTTCTCTACCACCCCCATAACACCCTAAGGGTCCTCTTCCCTGGGGACAGCCGCTGTTTGCCCAGGGACTCCAAGTGCCCTTGCACTACTGGGTCTGGACTCCCTCCTTCTCAACTGCTCTTCTTCCAAGTCACTTCTAAGACACGCTACCCTGCCAGAATCCCTGCTGTCCCTCTTACTTGACTCTGTGCTCTGCTTGCATTTCCTGGGTGGCCTTGTCCCTGTCTCTGGCACCACTCCCTGTCTTCACCTAGACCCGCAGCTGGAGGCCTGTTCATATCCCCATGGCTCCTGCACCCGTGTCCTGCACCCCTGCGCCTGTCCATCAGCACCCCAGCCTTCACCCCTGCACCCCTGCGCCTGTCCATCAGCACCTCAGTCTTCACCCCTGCACCCCTGTGTGTCCATCAGCATCCCAGCCTTCACCCCTGCACCCCTGTGTGTCCATCAGCACCTCAGATTCACTCTCCAGCGCCATGCTCTGTCTCCTGCCTAGGCTTGCCCTCCTCACCTCCTAGCTTCCTGGGTCACAGATGTTGCCTTGTCCCTGCTGCCTCTGTCTCAGCCCTACGCAGTCCCCCAGGCTCCCGATTTCATGTCCGGCTCCAGTCAGCGTTCTTCATGTCATCCTCTGCCACACTGGCCTGGCAACCATCAGGCTGCAGTGTCTGCAGGCAGGTTTGACTGCACTCGCCTGCCTGGAGTGAGCCTCCCTTTTGTGAGTCTGACCTGGCCCCCTACCTCTACCTTGCCCTCTGTTGCAGTGCACACTGGTGGCTTTTTAAACATTCAAATTTTTTAGATTTATATATTTTATTATTTTATGTGTATGAGTGCCTTGCTTGCATGTATGTATGTGTTCCATATATGTGCTTAGTACCCTTGGAGGTCAGAAGAAGGCATCTGATCCCCTAGAACTGGAGTTATGGATGGTTGTGAGCCAGGATTGGGTACTTAAAAATGAGTGTGCATGTGTATACAGGTTTGTGGGTGCGCACACACATGTGTATGCACAATCGGAGGTCAGCTTCAGGTGTCATTTCTGAGGAACCACCCACCTTGTTTTTTGAGACAGGGTGTGTCATTGGGCTCCAACTAGGCTAAGGCAGTGATTTGCCCTCTTGGCCTTCCCCAGCACTGGGATTACATGTGCACGCCACTATACCTGGCTCCCCCCACCCGCCATGCGTATGTGTGGTGTGTGTATGTATACATGTTCTGGACACGTGTGTGGAGTGTGTGTGCACATGTGTGCATGTGCATGGTCACAGGTTGACATCAGGGCTCTTCTTTGGCCGCTCTTCACTTTATTTTACTAAGACAGAGTCAAGGCATCTAGAACTCATGGATTAAATGAGTCTAGCCAGCCTGCTTGCTGAACACTTGGGTCATGGGTAGGCTGCCACACCTGCCTCACATTTACATGTGTGCTGGAGATCTGAACTCCTGCTCTCACACTTGTGTGGCAGTGCTTTACACACCAATGTCTCTCCAGCCCATGGCAGATATTTTAACGTGGGTTGTCGAGATTCGAACTCAGGCCCTCAGGCTTCCGAGGCAAGCACTTCATCAGTTCACACCCCACTCCACACGTGCCGAGCTTCCACTCTCCCAGCTGGCCTTCTGCTCTTCAGCCTCCATCCTCAGCTGTGTAAGGCCAGAACCACCACAGGTGTGTCCCGCAGTACCTGGGAAGTCTGGAGGCTTTCCTGAGGGAGGTAGAGGAAGCATGTGCTCTCCCTCTTCTTGTCTTGCCTGGGACCCTTTCAGCAGGGCCACCACCAGATACAGTCTTTGGATCTTGAACCCCACAGCCACGAGCCAGGATAAACTCCTTTTTATTATTATTATTATTATTATTATTATTATTATTATTATTATGTGTTTTAATTTTATACATCAGCCATGGGTTCCCCTGTCCTCCCCCCTCCCATCCCCACCCCCACCTTTCCCCTAGCCCCTCCCCTCCATTCCCATGTCCTCCAGGGCCAAGACTCCCCTGGGGATTCATTTAAACCTGGTGGATTCAGTACAGGCAGGTCCAGTCCCCTCCTTCCAGGCTGAGCAAAGTGTCCCTGTGTAAGCCCAAGGTTCCAAACAGCCAGCTCATGCACTAAGGACAGGTCCTGGTCCCACAGACTGGGTGCCTCCCAAACAGTTCAAGTTATTCAATTGTCTCACTTATCCAGAGGGCCTGATCCAGCTGGGGGCTCCACAGCCTTTGGTTCATAATTCATGTGCTTTCTTTCGTTTGGCTATTTGTCCCTGTGCTTTTTGCAATCTTGGATTCAATAATTCACGCTCTTGCAGTCCCTCCTCTTTCTTGACAATTGGACACCTGGAGCTCCACCTGGGGCCTGGCTGAGGATCTCTGCATCCACTTCCATCAGTTATTGGATGAGAGTTCCAGCACGACAGTGAGGGTTTTTAGTCATCTGATCACCAGACTAGGTCAGATCAGGCTTTTTCTAGACCATTGCCAGCAGTCTACAGAGGATATATCATTGTGGATTTCTGGGGACCTCTCCAGGACTCTGCCTATTCCTGTTCTCATGTGGTCATCATTTATCATGGTCTGTTATTCCTTGTTCTCCCTTTCTGTTCCTGATCCAGCTGGGATCTCCTGCTCTCCCAAGCCTCCCTTCCCTCAAACCTTGCCCTTCATTTCTCCCACTGTCATCCAGGTTGTTCATGTAGATCTCATCCATTTCTCTGTCATTGGGTGATCCCTGGGTCTTTCCTAGGGTCCCGTTTTCTAGGTAGCCTCCCTGGAGTTGTGTAGCAGTCTAGTCATCTTTGTTTTACATCCTCCTATGAGTGAGTACATACCATGTTTATCCTTCTGAGTCTGGGTTACCTCACTCAGGATGATTTTTTCTAGATCCATTCATTTGCCTGCAAACCTCATGATGTCATTGTTTTTCTCTGCTGAGTAGTACTCCATTGTGTATATGTACCATATTTTCTTTATCCATTCTTCAGTTGAAGGGCATCTAGGTTGTTTCTAGGTTCTGGCTATTACAAACAATGCTGTTATGAACATAGCTGAGCAAATGCCCTTGTGGTATGATTGAGCATTCCTTGGGTATATGCCCAAGAGTGCTATAGCTGGGTCTTGGGGGAGATGGATTCCCAATTTTCTAAGGAAGCACCATATTGATTTCCAAACTGGCTGTACAAGCTTGCATTCCCACCAGCAGTGGAGGAGAGTTCCCCTTGCTCCACATCCTCTCCAGCATAAGCTGTCTTTTGTGTTTTTGATCTTAGCCACTCTGACAGGTGTAAGGTGGTATCTCAGAGTCATTTTGATTTGCATTTCCCGGATAATTAGGGATGTTGAGCAATTCCTTAAATGTCTTTCAGCCATTTGAACTTCCTCTGTGGAGAATTCTCTGTTCAGTTCTATAGCCCATTTCTTAATTGGACTGTTGGGCATTTTGATGTCTAATTTCTTGAGTTCTTTGTATATTCTGGATATCAGCCCTCTGTCAGATGTAGGGTTGGTGAAGACCTTTTCCCATTCTGTAGGCTGTCGCTTTGTCTTGTTGACCGTGTCCTTTGCTCTACAAAAGCTTCTCAGGGATAAACTCCTTTTGATTATTTTACTGGTCTGCCACAGATAATGAGTTCACCTCCCATCCCACCCCACCCAGCCTGTGAGACTGCTCTTGTTCCAGGTGTGCTATCTGCAGAGCCTCACTTTAGCCTCAGTGTCCTCAATTCCCTTCTCCCAGCTTCAAGTGGTTGGCCAGATTCCTTCTTGGGGACTCACGGAACCTGGCCTTGTTCCTGCCTTAGCTCGGACACAGTCATCTTACTTTGTGCCATTCCCCTGGTTTTTGGAACACATTGTCTAGTTTGTGCATTGTTCGCGCTTTCTGTTGTCCTCTGATCACTAAATTGTGAGTTCTATAGAGGCAAGGATTTTGCCAACATCCCCAGGAGCCTGGCACATCATAGGTGCTCAGTCAATATTAGCCCAATGTTAATGAGAAGGTACTTCCCTGACACCTCTGTCCCCCAGAGTCCTCCTGGTTCCTTGAGTGGTGTCTGTGATCAGTGTGGGTTTGTTGTTGTCGTGGGGCTGGCTAAGACATGCCCATTTCTTATGTTAGTCACTTACAGTGTCCCCCTTCTTCAGCCCAGCACCCCACACATGGCAGGACACCTGGGTTTCTGTAGGGCCTTTTATTTTTTATTTTATTTTATTTTTTTAATCTCCTCTAACTCACGCTGTCCTTGAATTCACTGTGTGGCCAAGGCTGGCCTTGAGCTGCCGAACCTCCTGCCCCACCTTCCAAGGGGTGATAGGCCTGGCTCACAGCTCTGTGAGGCTTTAACTGTTAACCTTGTGGCCTGATCCCTGGCCCCTGGTCCATGGTCTCCCTCTGAGAAGGAGGCCCAGGCCGGGATGGCCAGGTCTGAGCTGCTCTCTGTGGCCTTTCCTTGGTGTCCATTCTGATTGATCCTCAAGGCTGGGACACCCAGCTCCCACCTCCAGACAGGTTCCCCCAGCTGTGGCAAAGTGCCAGCTTCCAGGGCCCATGCCTGCTTACTTCCTGTAGCAAATGGGCCCTTCACACCAGCACACTGGGACCTGGGTCTGGCCTGGGCTCCTGTCAGGGCAGAAGCAGAGGCTGTCTGAGGTTGGAGAGATAGCGAAGTGGGGTTGAAATGCATCATTGCCCTGGCCAGGTTTTTTTTTTTTTTTTTAGCGTTCTGGACCCTCTTAGGGAGAGAAAAGGAAATTCTGTCTGTGGTTGCAACCCTGGTAGCTCAGGAAGGATGGCTTCACCCTGCCATGGTCTTTCCATCATGGGTCATTCATTCCTCCCTCTCCTGCTCTGTGCTCTCTCCCTGAGAGCATTACTATGGTATCTAAACTTGTTGTGAATCAGAGATCCTCCTGCCTCTGCTTCCTGGGTAGCTGGGCTCCCAGGCCTCTGCCACCAAGACTGGCTCATAGAGGTTGCCACTGGCCCTCAGGGCCTTCTGAGAGCACCGACTTATTTCTGCTCCCACACTGAACCAAGCGGCCAAGTTTCCCTTGAGCTGTTAAGGAGCCACAGACAGTGTTGGGCAGGAAAGGTCTCAATTACAATGACATTTTGGGAGTGGGTCAGGGCAGGCCAGCTAGGCTCTCCCTTAAGTCCCCCACTAGGTGCCCACCTCTGAGCGTCCAGGTGTGAAGTCCCAGCAGCAGGCTCTCTGTCCCTGTCCTCTCCAAGCAAGCCTGGCAACAGAGAAGGCCTAAACTGCCTGGGCCGCCGGGACAGAGGCCAGGTCCTTGGGAAAAGCGGGCCTGCCAGGCTGGTCTCCGAAAGCTCTGGCCCTTCTGCCTGGCCTCAGATGGTTCCCTACCCTTGCCTGGAGCCCGAGGTACTGAGGCTGTGCTCCCACCCAGGCCAGACCCCTTCTCGGTTGATGCCCCAGCCCTTTCTCAACCTGTTCTTAGAGGTCACTTCCCCCAAGGACTCATCTAAGTGGTCCCCCTGCAGCCCGTGCTAGCCTGCACTTCAGGACGCTCCCAGAGAGGCCTGTGGTCGCTCCTGTCCTGTTGGCCGCCGTGTCCCCAGCGCCCAACACATCAAAGTGGAATGAATGAATTGTGCCGGGCAGGGACTTGGCCTCGTTCACGTCCGATTTTTCCCGGCCCTCCCCGCCCACGCCGCCGCGGAGAGGGGGGATGGATCCGCGGAGGGGGTGGCGCGGCGACCTCTCGGGCATCCCGGGAGAGCCAACAGGAAAGGGGGCGCTTCCACGCAGGGTGCGCGCCCGGCGGGTGCTGGGAGGGAGGTGGCGCCGGGCGCTGAGTGGCGGCTCTGAGTCCACCCCTGGCGCGCCGGTGCGGGCGGGAGGCGGGGAGCGCAGGGGCGGCGGCGGCGCAGCGGCAGCGAGCATGTGCTGCGCAGCCCAGTAACCAGGGACGACCGCGGCTACCGAGCGCCGGCGGCTGCGGCGCCCAGCCCCGCGCAACTCCGCGCCGTGGCCGCCTGCACAGCCAAGGCCTGGCCCTCGCCGCCCGGTCCCCGAGGCCCCTCGAGCCGCGGTCGCGCAGCCCGCCGGAGCCCCGCGCACGGGACGCGCGGGCACGGCCAGACAAAGGCGCGGCCCCGGCCCGGCACAGTCCGGCCTGCCGGCCTCCGCGCGCCCCGGCCCGACCCAGCCGCTCCCGCTGGGCGCCCCAAGCGGGTCCGGCCCGGGGAGCGGGGGCCGCGGCCGCCGAGCATGGGGAAATCCAACAGCAAGTTGAAGCCTGAAGTTGTGGAGGAGCTGACCAGAAAAACCTACTGTGAGTGAGCCCCATCCCCGATCCCCCGTCGAGCCACGACCTTCCCTCCGCCCTTCCCGGCCGCGCCCCTGCCCCGCACCTGGCCCATTGTTCTACCCGCGCCCCCGCCCCCGGCCCTGGCAGGATGTCGCCTGTCAGCGTGCGCTGGGGACCATCCTAGGTCCTCAGGGCATCCCCAGCCCACCCGCGGCCCCCCTCCAGTTCTAAGGGCTCCGACTGTGCCAGGGCGGGGCGGGGGGTGGTCCCGGGAGGGGGCGCCCGGGCGTAGTGTGGCTCTGCTGCTTGGAGCGGGGTGGGTGGGTGATTCATGCCTAATGATGATGCTGCGGCTCCTGCCGCTGCGAGGTTGGCCTGTCGCCCCCTCCCTGGCAAATGTGACTGTGTGTCGGGAAGGAGAGGGGTGGTGAGACTGGGGGAGCGCTCAGGCAGTGACGGCGCGGTCCAGGGGTCCTGGGCGCCCTCTTGGATGTATTCTCCGTGCCCTCTTTTCCTTGCTCCTGTCTGTTTGCCGCACCAGGAAATGGGTTTCTACAGCTGGAGCTGACGGATAAAGGAAGGTCTGTCCCGTTCCACAGTCCTCTAGATCACTCCCAGGTGTGGCTCTCCACTTGCCCAACTTCACAGCTCTCCTGTCTCTGCATCTCCAATGTCTCCTCACCAGGTGTCCCCTCCTAGAAGCCTCTCCAGGGTGGCCCTGCTCACCTAGGGCTCACTGCTATAGGTCCTGCCACCCTCTTTTACTTTGGGAAGCAGGAGATGGATGAGTGTGTGGAAGGGCCTCTGCCAGGCTGTTTGACTTGCAAGGCAGCAGTGGCCTGGTCTTGGGGTGGAACCCCCGAAGTGGGTCCTTGGCAGCTTGACTGAGCCATCTCTGCACCACCCGGAAAGACAGGCAGTTGACTGGCAGCTGGGTGTAGATGGAGGCTCTAGTGCAGTGCTTGGCCTCTGTTCCCCCCACCCCCATATCGGTCTTCCGGGGGCACGTTTGCAGGTCTTGGCCAACCCAGTGCCTTAGCCCCATGCTCTTCACTCTCCATAGACTTAGAACCAAGGGGGCCTTACTGATTGGGCTCTCCTGGCCCCAGCCTGAGGAATTGGGCATCAGGGAGGTCACATTCAGGAACTGCTCCCTCCCAGCCCAAGCCTCCCACTCTCTCTTTCCAGAATGGGTGGGTGGCCTTTTCTAGCTTGTTACTGTTTGTGAGGTTAACTGGACTCTCCAAGGTGTGGCCCACAGTCATTAGCAGTTAGTCTGTGGGTGGGACACCCCGGGACCCCAGGGTCTGGGGAGGGCAGAGGGCTCCATGGACTTCTCCAGAAATGGCATGTGGTGTACCAGGCTGTCTCCATGGCAGGAAGGCTGGAGGCATGTGAAGTCAGGGTCCTGCTTATTGCGTGTGTCATGCACCATTAACTTTGTCCTTAGCACAACTGTACACCAACAACTTGGCGTGTTCTAGGCACTACAGCTGTTCACAGAGAGGAAATGGGCTGAGAGAGGCGAGGTGGCATACCTAGCCTGTCACAGTACTGGGAACTGCACCTGGGTATGTCTCTTCAGGGAGAGACCTCAGGCTTATAGCAAAGAGCCCTTCTGTGCTTCTCTTTCCCATGCTGGCCCATGCTGGCCCATGCTGGTGGAGTCTGAATTCAGAAGACCCAGAGGAGTCAAGATCCTTTGCCAGCCCCATCTCTGTAGGGCTGCCCATCAACTTGAGGAGAATGGGGCCAGCAAAACTCTGTCAGGCTTGAGCTTGGTGGTGCTCTGCTGAGCTTTAGTGATGTAGAACAGTTTTGGTCAGGGTACTTTTCCTCCCTAAGACCTTAGGGGTAGGGGGATTCACTTGCCTCTGAACTGTCTCCCTGTGGAAGCCAGCTCCCTCCAGGCAGGCCTTTGTGTGGCCAGCAGCCACCTCTCCCAGTGTGGGCACTTAATAGGTCTGCAGATCTTTGTGGAAGTAAACGAATCTCTTCAGGTAAAGCAGAGAGTGCCTGCAGCCTGTGGCAGGTCCCACTCATACCTTTTTTTTTTTTTCCCTCATGAGGTGTTGGCAATGTCTATTCCTTCTTCTGGGGGAATTCTGAGTAGGGGGTCAAGAGGAGCATCATCCAGGAAGGAATCCCAAATCCACCATCTCCTGAAGAGTGTGCAAAGTCCCTGGTACTGAGGTCTGGGCTGAGCTCTGGGATTGGATCCTTAAAAGTGTGAGTTGTGAGGCCAGGGAGATGGCTCAGAGCAAGCATGAGGACCTGAGTTCACATCCCCAGTACTCACCTATGTAAGAGCAGGATATGGAGCCTCATGTCTGTAACTGGGAGGCAGACACAGAGGGAATCTGGGAGCTCACTGGCTAGCCAGGCTAGCTGAAATGGTGAGTTCTGGGTTCATTGAGAGACACTGCCTCAAATAATAAGGTGGAGGGGTTGGGATTATAGCTTAGTGCTAAGAATGAGCACCGCTATTTCTTAAAGACCAGAGTTCAATTCCCAGCACCCATGTCTGTGGCTCACAACTGTCTGTAATTCAAGCTCAGTGTAAGCCAAAGTCTCTGGTCTCTATGGGCTCTGCACTCACAAGCACAAGCCCTCTCCCCCCACACATAATTAAAAATAGAAACCTTTAAAAGCCAAATAATGTGGAGAGCCATAGGAGAAGACACTAACATTGACCCCTGGCCTCCATCTGCATTCACAAGGGTAGAGTGCATCTACACACACACACACACACACACACACACGCACACGCACACGCACACGCACACGCACACGCACACACCACACACACACACACACACACACCACACACGCACACGCACACGCACACGCACACGCACACACACCAACCAACACATGGTTGAGAGCAAGATAGGCATGTATTAATTTTGGTTCTTGGTTCTGGGGAGATGAAGAACCATATAGCTCTGACTGATGCTGTGGATCTCTGACAGTCCTGTACCACTGGGGGCCCAATGGTCCCGAGAGTCTATGCTGGGTACCATCGCGGGCGGTGTGGACTTACTACAGTTTGTGTGTGTGTGTGTGTGTGTGTGTGTGTGTGTGTGTGTGTGTAAGCAGGGGAAGGGCTGAAGGCTCCATGAGGACTTGACAATACATCTGATTTCAGCCTGCCTGAAGATGATAATCTTTTCCACTAATGCCCTGGAACTTCCTATGTTCTTCCTGTGCAGAGAGATTATTTGCTGACATGGTGTGTGCCCACCTTCACTGGAATTTCCTCCATCTCTAAGGGCAGCAGGTTAGCAGAGGAGGAGACTCTTCTACCTCTGCCCTCAGCCTAGGCAGGCCTGAGACTGGCATGCGCAGCAGTAGGGGTTCTGGGGGGTCTGCCTCATTCTCTTTGAGCTGATTGATGAGGCTGTTGCATCCCTGTATATTCAAGCAGAGGAATATATCCTAGGTGAGCCTTGATTTTCTCCTCTGCAAAATGGGTGTGGTCTTGGTAGTAGGAAGTGAGCAGGGGTATAAATGTGGCCAGTGGAGTAAGTAGCTAGTGACTATTCCCAAACATGTCACTATTGCTTTGAATGCGTTATTCACACCTTCTTCTCCTCCTCCATTGCTGGGATAGAACCCAGGGCCTCACGCACGATTATAATCAAGTGCTCTATCAATGAGCCCCAGCCTCAGCTTCGAGCTTCACCATGAACCAGCCTTAATTCTTTTGTTCATGGGTTTCATCTGCAGAGAGCTCTTCCTGCAGTCCCGTCTGTGTGCCTAGCAACGCCGCTCAGGATGGAGTGAGTCCTGAGCTATTTCCCCTGAGGCCCAGTAGGGTCTTTCTTTTACATGGCAGCCTACCACCTCACTTGGTCATGATGGAACTGCCCCTGTCTGCCATTCACTGAGTACCCACTCTGCTGAGCACACGGATAAGAAGGAACGGGAGACACAGTTCCTGCCTCCAGTGTGGAAACTGGCCAGGTGGCACACGAATCCTTTGTTCTGGTCTCAGTGCGTGCCAGGGGCAGAGATGCCTCTATCTTTCATGGTCTCCCCCCATCCCACACTGGCTCCTCCCCGTTCAGGAGGTGGGGGAGGAGAGGTCACTTCTTGCCGCTTGGTCAGTTTCAAGTTGACCTTGCCTGCCAACCTTGAGCCTCTTCTTCTTCCCGGATATCCCGGCTGTTTTCTAGCACATAGCAGATTAGGGAAGAGAGGGGATGAGTGTGCTCCGTGGCCATGCAGCAGTGGACACCATGGGGCCTGGGGTGGAGGGTCTGGCTGGGGTTAGGCTGAGTTGGACTATTGGGTTTCTGGTTTGGGGCCGTCCAGGGACCCAGGGAAGTCTGCTGTGTAGGATAAAGGGTGCTCCCTGCTCAGTTACCTCTACCCAACTCTTATGGGTCAGAGAGAAGCCTCTCGGGAGGCAGTCTCTGCCATACATCTTGGGACAAATTCCAGAGCTGGAGTGATGGCTCCGTGGGGATGTGGGGGGCAGGTCATCCCTGCCCAGGAGAGGGAAGCACCAGAGAAAGGGGTGCCTTCCTTCCTTCCTTCCTTCACTGACGGTGGGATAAAGCAGCGGGAGAAACTTAGGTGAGACTCAGTGCTGAGGTGGGCACCTTGAGAGGACAGTCCAGCTCTGCGGAGAGTAGGCTGGGTCCCCCACAGGCTCGGTGGCCTTGAGTTAGCCACATATCTTGTCTGGGCTCCAGTGTATTTGGCTGTGACCCCTGTCTGTATGGCTGCATGGTTCTACAGGAAAAGACAATGCTGTGAGGGCCAGAAAGGGCATGGGGCCTCAAGGCAGCAGAGTCCCAGGGCAGGGTTAGGGCTCAGTGACCTAAATATTGGGAGGTTCTAGCCATTTCCTGTGGTAGGAGGAGACCCTCCCTCCTTCTCTGGAAAATGGGCTTTCTGGTAAGTTGAGGAGGAGTTGGGGACCATGGAGGAGATAGTGTGGTACCTGGTGTCCAGTGCTTCCCCGGGCAATCTCCAGTTACGGTTCTCTGTAGGCTGTGGGTATATGCATCTGACTGGTTAGTGTAGGACTTGGGCTATGAAGCCTGGGCTCTTCCCTGTCCCTGTCACTCACTGGCTCCTCCTGTCCCCTCCCCAGACAGCTCTCCCAACCCCAGGTGTCTCTGCAGGTCCTTGTGCTGGCAGCCCATACCACCTCAGGATTGAGCCCCTCTGTTCCGGGTCAGGGTTTGAGGCCCTTGTGGCACAGGCTGTGGGGACACTGGAGGTGAGTGGGCCTCACTGGAGTCACCCTCAGGTCATAGACAGGAACTTGGATATTTCCCAAGATGGGTGGGGAGCCGTGGAAGGGGGGTGACAGAGTTGGGGGGCACTGTGAGGTTAGCTTTGGAAAGAGCATTCTTGGCTATAGTCCAGAAAATGAAGGAGGCGGTAACAGGGACCAAGGGAGATCATGGCAACCAACTCGGGGTGTCACTGGGGTGGCCTGGCAGAGTCCAGGGGTGCTTCAGAGGAATGCTCAGAGCGACTCCATAGTCAGTCTTCACCATTCTGTGGCTTTGGGGTTATCTACTTTTAATTTCTAACTTTACATTTTTGTTAATTACATTATTAATTTTGTGTGCCTATTTGGGGTGTGTGTGTGTGTGTGTGTGTGTGTGTGTGTGTGTGTGTGTTTAGGTCAGACGACAAATTGGGAGTCATTTCTCTTTTTCCACAATGTGGGTTCTGGGATTGAACTCGGGTCTCCAGTTCAGGGAGAAGAGCTTTTACCCACTTAGCTCTCCCACTGGCCTAAACCAGTTTTGTTTGTTTGCTTGTTTTTTAATGTTGCAACATATGCATGCAATATGTGTCTCTTTAATCCTCTGTTACTAGACAGATTTACTAGCTAAGTTGCTTCTACCCCATTATAGAGCTGTGATGAATATTTCTGTTTAGCGTCTTTATATATTGGCTGGGGATGTGGATCAGTTGTTAGAGTCCTTGCCTAGTGAACATGCACGAATGCACACATGTGTATGCATACATGTAGATACACACATACACCAGGGCCTCCAACCACATGGCCCCAAGAGTCTTCCAGATCACAGACTCAATTCTGTTGAATGGTACTGAAGGAGATGAACTTGAGACCGCGGCGAACTTCCTCTTTTCTTCCCTGAGACGGCAGCGATGGAGTGGGTCCAGCAGTGACAGCCAGTGCTGCTGAGAGTCCAGTACGGTGGCCCGTGCTCCCCTCTGCTGCAGAAAAGGGGCTCAGAGCGCCCGCCCGCCCTTGGAAAGCACGTCAGCCAGTTTGAACCAAAAGCCTTTCGAGCCAGGTGTGGAGGCGCATACTGTAATTCTAGAACACTCCAGAGATGGAAGGAGGGGAAGTGAGACTTCAGAGTCAGCCCAGAATGCACAGGGAGACTTTACTCAAAAGAAAAAAAAAAGCCTTTCAAAATGTACCATGGCTTTAACTCCATAATCTCATTTTGGATTATTTATCTTTAAGGAGAGACATGTACAATTATCCATCGATCGATCCATCCATCCATTCATCCATCTTTATTAGTTTTTGAGACAGTCTCATGTAGCTCAGGTTGGCCTAAAATTCACCATGTAGATGAGGATGCCCTTGAATTTCTAATCCTCCTGCCTCTCTTCCTAAAGGCTATGATTACAGCAAGCACCACCCCACCCTGTTTATGTAGTGCTGAGGATGGAACCCAGGGTTTTGCACATGCTAATCAAACACTTTACTAACAGAATTATATGCACGGTCCTCTCAATACCTCTCCCAAGACTGCACAGTAAGTGTGAGAGACTGTGGGCCCTGCGCTCTTGCCAGGATACCTTCTGTTTTGCCAGAATGTGTTGGGGTTTGGTGGGTGTGTCTTTGCTTCTTCACTGATGGCACCTGCTGTGCTTTGTTCTGAGAAGTTCTACAAGGAAAATCTCAATGTTAATTGAAAGGAGCGTTCTGTGCCTATCACTGAAGGTGTGTGTGTGTATGTATGTGTGTGTGTGTGTGTGTGTGTGTGTGTGTATGCAGATATCTACAGAGTCCAGAAGAGGGCATTGAATCCCTTAGAATTGAAGCTACAGCAATGTGAGCTGCCTGATGTGGATACTGGGAACCAAACTCCGGTCTTCTGCAAGAGTAATAAGTGCTCTTAGCCCCTGAGCCCTGTTCTGGGTTCTTAACGTCTCAATCTCCTCATCTGGGAGTTGAGATGACTACTCCCCAATAATGCAGGGCTGGTGGGGTTGGGAGTGTAGTGTTGAATTTATCAGCTCTTCTTAGCCCTGCCCACTTTGTTCATCAAAGATGGTGGAGAATCTGAAAGCAACAGATGGCTAGAATCTGTGGTGGCAGTGAGAGACCCATATGATGCGTGTTCCTGTGGCCCAGAGCCATGCTCAATGCTCAGGAGCATTCATTACCCACTCCTCCTAGGAGCCCTGTATGTCCCTCTCAAAGATAAAGACAGGGAAGCTTCGGGGTAGGGCAGGGACATGACAAGAACCAACCTGTGGCTATAGTTTGGGCAAGTGATTCAGCTAGAGTTTGAGCCTGTTCCCATCCAACCCTGGGCCTGAGTACTTAACACCCAGTCCATGTTAGTAGAAAGCTCTGAGAAGGCTCTGTGGGGGTGTGGGGGTTAAGCATGAGCATGTGTGGGCGCCTGTGTGGCTGTGTGGGTTAAGAGTGAGCATATGTGGGTGCCTGGGTGTTGCAGGCTGGATAGGGGCTGAGGGTCACATGTGCAAGCTCTGACTCACGTGTGCATACTCTGGGTGTGACAAGGTCATGCCATGTGTCAGGAGTGGGTGAGCCATCTCAGTCTGTGCAAGAATACACATCGTGTCTGGGTGTGTGTGTTGGGGGTAGCTCTTTGCAGGTTGTAAATGCAGATGGATTTGAAGGTGGTGGCTGGAGAGGGAGACTTCACGTCAGCCAGAGGCCATCTCAGCCAGTGGCTCTGGGACTGGGAAATATGGCTGCTGCTTCTCAACCCGTCCCTTGCCTTTTCTTTTCCGGGTCATCATCGGAGGCTGGCTGCTGGAGGACATGAGGGAGAGCCATTGGGATGAATGGGGACTGCTGTATTAGGGGAGAGCTTGGTGTCAGGAGTATTGACAGGGAGCAGGTATCACATATTACAGCTGTCCCCCTCTGCCCATGGCTGGGAATGAGGACTGATGCCCATTTTACAGAAAATGGGCAGGAAGTCCAGGCAGGCTCAGGGCATACCAAGGTCTTTTAGCCAGTTAGCATCAGTCTTGGGGCTCAGGCTAATCTCATCCCTGTGTGACCAAAACCAGGCCCTTTCTGTCATGATCTCTGAGCACAGGGTAGTGAGCGCCTGTCCCTAGAATGTCGGGCACGTGTTCTGTATTGTGGGGTGGGTGTGAGGCTAGGCATGAGTAGGATGCCTTACCTCCCATGGATGTTTGAGCCACTTCTGCCCTGGCTCTGCAGGAAGGAGGAGGGGTGAGGCCTCATGGGAGGGTGATCTTATTGGAAGCACTGGAGGTGTCTGGTGAGCGTGGTCAGGAGTGTGCAGGGGACTGTTGATCCCAGTCCCCAGCCTTCAGGGCTCTCCCAGCATCCCACCCCAAGGGAGGCAGATGAAGATAATGTGCCTGGGTCTGGGATCTCATGGAGCGCCCCCCCCCCCCAGCCTCTGAGCTTAAGAGTAGTGTTCCCCATTTTCCAGTATCTGCACTACGTGTGTGTGTGTGTGTGTGTGTGTGTGTGTGTGTGTGTGTGTGTGTGTTGATGACGGGTGCATGTGTGTGGAGGCCAGAGGCTGTTGTCATGTATCTTCCACCTTATCTTTTGAGTCAGGATCTCTCACTGAACTGGAAGCTCGCTGATTGGTTAGGCTGGCTGGCCAATGAGCTCCAGGGATCTGCGCTCTCCTCAACTGTATTTGAGATTCACCTGCCCCAGCTTCCCCACAGGTGCTGGCTCTGAGGTCCTCTAGCAGGCACTTGACTGACTGCGCTGTCTCCCCAGCCCCCTGTTCCTGCTTTTATGGCAGGCTGGGGCTGGAAGATGAGATGACCCAGAGCGCCCTTGAGTGATGCCCTACCCAGTGCTTGGCACAGCCTAGCTGCCTTAGGATGTGTCTTTGGATAAAGGAGGAGACCCAGTCCCCGTGGATGTGTGTGGATTCAGGGCCACATTGACATAGAGTCTCCAGTGACCATCAGCTCCTTGAGGCTTAGACCATGTCTTGTGGCTTTTGGTAGCTGTGCAGCTGCTATGGGGCAGGCAGGCACAGGCAGGCACAGGCAGGCAGGCACAGGCACAGGCAGGCACAGGCAGGCAGGCACAGGCACAGGCAGGCACAGGCAGGCACAGGCAGGCAGGCACAGGCACAGGCAGGCACAGGCAGGCAGGCACAGGCACAGGCAGGCACAGGCAGGCACAGGCAGGCAGGCAGGCAGGCAGATGTGGCTTCCACTGTCCCCATACGCTTTCCAGACCTTTCTTTCTGGGCCTTTTCCTTTGATCCCACTTGGCCTGTACTGCTAACCAGTGTTCCCTGGGAATTGCCGGGGGTAGGGGGCTGGGTCCAGCCAAGGCCTTGTATCTGGACACCCTTCTTAGAAGGTCTCTACCTTCCTGTCTGTCCTTTTGTCTGTGTGGTGTGATGTCATATATCTCAGCTCTGGGGAGATCGATTATTCAGCTTTGCGGGGTGGGGGACCCTCCTGGTTTGAGGAGCACAGGTTGGGAGCCTGGGAAAGGACTGGCTCTGACACGCCTGGCTTCCCACAGTGGCCCAGGAAGCTGGTGGACTCAGAGCCCCCGTGTTCTGGATTCCGGCGAGTGGAGGAATGTGACTCTGAGGAATGTTTAACCCGAGCATAAATAGCACACTTTGCTTTCTTTATTTGGGGCTCCAGTTTTCAGCATAGGGTGCCACCACTCTCTCACTCCAGCCTGGGGCCACAGCTGCCCAGGTTCCCCACAGCTCTGGCCTTTTGGGGACAGTGGCCTCTTTTTCCAGTTTTCTTTTATTGTTATTATTTTTTAACCAAGAGTTGCTGTGGGAAGCAGAAAATGGTTCGGACTTGGAAGCACACACCAGGCCTTTACTTCCTCTGCCCCTCAGCCTGCTCCTCTGTGCATCTTAGGGAGGGGCAGGGAGCCATGAGGTCTGCCTGCTGTCTGCTGTCTGCTCTGGGGAACTGCAGCTAGGGATCCCCTCCTCCAAGGCCAGCTTCAATCTTTCTCCTGATTTCCTACTGGGGAGATCAGCTCAGC
This sequence comes from Onychomys torridus, assembly GCF_903995425.1. Lineage (NCBI taxonomy): Eukaryota > Metazoa > Chordata > Mammalia > Rodentia > Cricetidae > Onychomys > Onychomys torridus. The sequence goes on along the minus strand of NC_050446.1, from coordinate 7,696,743 downwards.
CCTTCCCTACAGAGCCCAGGAGCAATCTGTGAAATGGGCCAAGTGACTGAACCCTGCCTAGAAGGGTGGATGTGAAGACCTGGTGAGGGCCTGCCACTCTCTCTTTATCCGTGGAGGGAGCCACACCCCTTGCAGGCTCCATACAGTGTGGGTGGATGAACTTTGAACCACCGGGCGGATGCTCAGAGGAGTAGGCTGTTGATGATGCTCTTTGCAGGGTTCAGGTCTGTCTGTCCCGCCCCGCCCCACAAGCCAAGACTGAAATAAACAGGCCGTGGATGGTCCAGGCTTCTTCCACTCCATCCCGAGCCTGCCTCACTACCCCGCCTTGCACTTGCTCCTTTCTCCTGGGCCCCCTCCTGGGTCTGGGGGCTCCAGGGCTTTAGCAGATTAGGCTTAGTGGAGACCACAGTCCCCTGTGGCTGGGGTGACAGTCAGCCACTCATCCCTCCTCCCCTCCCTCCTGCACCTGCCTCTTGGTAGGAACTACAGCTCCCCTTCAGAGCGGGAGATGGGGCTATTTTTGGCACTGTGGGGGGAGGCGAATGCTTTCCTTCTGTTCAAAAATACATGGTGTGCACTGTGCAAACAGGGAGCTGGGCCTGCTCAAAGCCTGTGCTCCTGGGCACTGGGCCTCTTGCCGTGGTCCCAGAACCCTCTGGGGCTCTGTAGCCCACACAGCCAACCAGGCAGGGTCACTATTATCTTCTCGCTGCTTGCCATGGGGCCCTTGCTGGGCTCAAGGGGAACATGATCTTAATTAAAACTAGCAGCAGCCATCAAAATGTAGAGGCTCCTGCTTTAGGGGCCCTGGCTGGGATGCCTGTTTTCCTGCATTGGAGGAGCTGAGGGTGCCGCTGACAGTGCCCTAGGGCATTCTGGGAAGGATGCCCTGCAACTTTGGAAGGAAGGCAGGGGACCCTGGGCCCAGGGGGAGGCCCAGCTGGTGAAGGGTTCCTGGGACTGCCTCTTTATTTCTCATTTCCTGGTTGAGAAAGTGGTTATCTGCCTCACTTTACCCTGTGATGCTGACACAAGCCGGCATTGACAGTTGGTTCTCTGGCCTACATGTCGCTCATAATCTGGTGAAGAAACAGAAGTGAGTCTGGTTTAAATGTCAAGCCAAGCTGTTGGTGTAATAGGGTGTACCTGGCCTCGGCACCCCGGGAGGGCTTAGGTGATGTCTCAGTTCAGCTCCTGTCTTGTGATTCCTTTGCTGATGTGGGTAGCCCTGTGCAGGAGGCAGGGGAGAGGAGATTGGGGCCAGAAAGTTTGCCTGGCAGTGGCTTCTGGTATGAAAGCATTGGGACTGGACTGCTCTGAGGGCCTGTAGCCAGGAGGTGGTTTGGGAGGAGGCTGGTGGCTGGAGTTCTGTGCTGTGCCCACCAAACCTCCAAACTGGACAGTGAGAGGGTGAGTTGCCAGGATGGAGACCAGCCCCGCTACATCAGCCTCTGAACTTTGCAGGTGTGCATGTGTATACATATGGGGACTACAGGCGCAGGGTGGGTGTTTTCTCAGTTGCTCCCTAACTTATTTGTTGAGATGGGTTCTCCTTGAGCCTGGAGCTCACCGATTTGCTAGACTGGCCAGTGAGCCCTGAGGGTCCTTGATGCTTCTCCCCAGCATTGGGATTATAGACACACCCACCACACTTCTTACATGGGTGCTGGGGGTCTGCAGCCAGGTCCTCATACTTCTGGGACAAACACTTTACCAATTGAGCCATCTCCCGAAGCCTTCTTTTTCACTTCCTTCCTTCTCTCCCTTCTTCCTTCCTTCCTTTCTTCCTTCCTTCCTTCCTTCCTTCCTTCCTTCCTTCCTTCCTTCCTTCCTTCCTTCCTTTCTTGATAGCATCTCATGTAGCCCAGGTTGGCTTCAAACTCCCTGTGTAGCTGAGGATGACCTTGAACCTCTGATCCTCGTGCTACCGAAGTGCTGGGGACCTAATCCAAGACCATGCGCATGCTAGGCCAGCACTCTCTAACATCCCTAGTCTCCTGGGGTTCTTATCCACAGAAGGAGGGACAGTGGTCTCCATCTGCCCAGGAGGTGCCTGCTGAGCTTGATACACAATGGCTAGTCCCCCACCCCCCCTTCATTGAGAAGCAGCTTGGGAAACAGGTTGTAAAGTAGCTGGGGATACTCTAGCCTAGGAGATAAGGTACCCCCAGATGCTGTGGTCAAGGTCACAGCCTGGCTTTCGGTGCTTCATGCTTCTACCTGTGCCTCTGTACCAGTCACTTAGACCAGTGGCTGACAGCAGCCAACCTCCTGTACAGCCAGCTTGGGGTCCTTCAGTTCTTCTGCACTACAAGCCCAAGGTTGAGTCACGGGGGGTGCCTCCTCTTTGGTGAGCAGGTCAGGGCCACGCCCCTACCGTGGCTCTTAAAGGGCCAGCTCCAGAAGCAGCACTTGAGCACATTGCCTGGAACTGTGTGTATTCCAACCCTCCTGGCAAGATGCCTTGGAATTCATGCCCTCGAACTTTCCTGGGTCTCTGCTGGAGCTGGAGCTCAGGGGCTGCAGATGGGTTTCTAGAGCAGAGTCACTGAGTCCTGGGCAGGAGAGGAGGATTGGGAGGAGCTGGCTGAAGGCGGGGCTGCTTCCCTCCCCAACAGTGTCCCTGCCAGTTGGCTGGTTATCCCCTGGATGGGGGCTTTGCATCCTTCTTTGGAGGGGGTGTCTCATTTTGCCCCTCTCCTCTGTTCTGCAATGGGAATCCCTCACCACCCTTCCCCCGTTCCTTTTCTGGGCTTCTTTGCTCCATGGGTTGTGATATTAGCAACCATGACTGATCAGGCCTGCCTGAGCTGCAATGGTGACCAGCCCGGTGTGTCCCCATCCCAGCACGGAGGGAAGGGATCAGGAGGTCATGAACTGAAGTGGGAAGGTGGGCTGTGGGACAGGAGGGAGGTGGCCTGTGGTAGGGATGGGGTGCCCAGGTCCTGCCTGTAGCTCCTGCACGCTTCCGCTTCTCCTGTGGCTTCTGTGACACATGAATTAACAACGGCGGCAGCAGTTGCTAATGCTTCTGGACACTTGTCATGTTCTCTCTGCCTGGACAGCAGCCGCCTCCTGTGGCTAAGGCTTTGTTCCAGCAGCCTGTGGCCACCTGAGGCACCTCCTGTGCTCTGTGAGGTTTGAGCTGGGCAGACAACTGCTTCTGACGGAGCCCCTCTGCTCTCTTCTGCCTGTCAGAGGACTGCTCTGTGCTCCTGGGTAAACCTCCATACAGCCTTGTCCTCCACCCTCCAGGCCAGGGTGGAATCCTGCTCTGCCTGCTTCCCTCTGCTCCTCAACCCCCACTCCCATCTCAGACAGTCCCATGTAGCCCAGGCTGGCCTCCCACTTGCTATATGACTTGACCCAAGTGCTGGGATCACAGGCATGCCCCGATTATGGTGTAGTCTTATCCAATGCTGGGATTGAACTCACGGCTCTGTGCTTGCTAGGCAAGCTCTCTACCAAGTGAATTTTCCCCCACTTTTAATTTTTCACTGTGATCTTTCCTTTCTTATCATGTGGGTGACTAGACATCTGTACTTAAGGTCTGTCCTGGTTATATTGGGCTTGGAGGACAGGAACCCATGGGGGTCACTGCTGTGCCTCCAAAGCCCAGCTCAGAGTCTGGCCTGCTGTAATTGTTTGATAGATGAAGAACTGAAAAATCTCATGTGTCTTAAGACCATTCTATCAGGGGGCTGGAGAGATGGCTCAGCAGTTAAGAGCATTGGCTGCTCTTCCAGAGGACCCAGGTTCAATTCCCAGCACCCATGTGGCAGATCACAACTGTCTGTAACTCCAGTTCCAGGGGACACTACACCCATGGCAAAACACCAATGAAAAATTTTTAAAAAGATATTTTTAAAAAGACCATCTTATCAGGAAAGCATTACTACTCCCATTTTGCAGACGAGGAAACTGAGGTTCAGTTGCCCCAAAGTGACAAGGACAGAAAGAATGACCAAGTTTAGTGAAAGGTCCCTTTGAGAGTTGAATACTGTCTTGGTGCCTCTTGGCATGATCAATAGCGTAGGCAGGCTGGGAAGCTGTGGAGCTGAGCTGTATGAAAGCTGAAGAAGTGACCCCCCCCCCGGGAGTCTGCAGGAAACACCCCACACCGACATCTTCCTGAGGGGCACAGAAGGTGGCGTTCATCCCCTAGAGGATCCCTTCTCTTGCAAGGTCCCCAGTCTGGTAGTAGAGAAGGTTTGGGCCGGGGCCAGTTCCTGGGGCCACTTTCGTGTTGCTCTTGTGTGTGTACATTGTATTGCATGTTCCAAAGAGAAGGACAGCTGGGGACATGGCAGCAAGAACTCTGGCTCCTGAGCACCTTCTGTGGGAACCTGTGCACTAAGAACCCACTACACACGGCCAGACAGGCACACAGGCCTGCTCGTTGCAGCTTGCAGGAATCTGGAAGGCTAGGACTGGACATTCAGCAGGGCAGAGCCGTTTCTCATGCTCCCTTCCCAAGACCATGCTCATTGGCATTTATGCCTGTCTTTTCTCATGTCTGCAACTGGGGTAGGTTTTAACTCCCTGTTTCTAGAAAGAAAAGCCAAGACTCGGAGAAGTTAGTTGGTGTGTCCGCTGTTACACCGTTGGACATGGTTAAGACTGGACCTGACTGTAAGTTAGTCAGTGCAGGCAGCTGCAGCAGCTGAGGGCCTGTGCTATCCAGGAGAGTCCGTCTGGGCCAGAGATTTGGTACCCTATCAGCTGGAGCAGGTTCTGCATTACTGTTCTGGAAGTTATCACCTTTGAACAGTGACAAGAGACGACAAAATTCCACACCTGACCTCACAGGACGGGCTGCAGCAAAAATTTGGTTGCCCTAAAAATCCCGTAACAGTCCAGGCTGTCATAGAACTCGATTTGTAGACCAGGCTGGCCTCGAACTCACAGAGATCTGCCTGCCTCTGCCTCCCGAGTGCTGGGATTAAAGGCGTGCGCCACCACCGCCCGGCAATATATATGGCACTTTTGATAAGGAATCCTAAACTTCCTGAGAGTTGGATCACATGTAAAGGCATCAGCTCCCAGCATGCACTTGGGGGACGTGTCAAACATCTTCTCCAGTATGTTCTGGGTTCCATAGACCCTGCTACTGGTTCCACCTCCACTGCAGATGAATTGGGGCAGGTAGCTTCACCTCTGGGTGAGAGCATCAAGCTCTTTGCCCGACAGCATGATTCTGGTGTATGCTAGCCTGGCATGCTGGGAGCTATTTCTTCCTTAGGCTACTGCTACAATCCACAAGGCAAAGTGTATCTTTCTGTAATTTGACTTCAGTTTGGGGGGAAAGTTTGTTTGGCTGACATAGGAATTAAAATCACTATGGTTTATGATCCTGTTTCTGGAGTAAAATAAAATCCACAACTGATAGGGCAGATGGTAACATTTATAGACATATTTGAGCCAGAATACAGACTTTGAATCAAAGCTTGCCTCGAGTGTGTGTGTGTGTGTGTATGTGTGTGCACACGCGCACACACGCGGGCGCGCGTACATACATATGTTGTGGTCAATAATCAGGTGCCTTTCTCAGCTCCTCTTCACTTTTTGAGACCAGGTCTCTCAATGAACCTGGAGTTAGTTCACTGATTGGCTAGAGTGGCTGGCCAATGAGCTTCAAGGATCCCCCCCCCCCCACTGGGATTTCATGCGCACTCTCTGTCACACCCAGTGACAGATCCTGGGGATTTGAACTCAGGAACTGTCTGAGCCATCTCTATTCCCTCAAACCTTGCTTTTGATGGCTGCTTGGAGTCTCTCAACTCCAGGGGTGCCCCCTCTCTCCTCAGGGAGTCTGTGGGGAGCAACTTGAGGGAACTCTTGGACCCTTCAGCAGTGGCCTTCCTCCAGGGGGAAGCACTCTCCTCCTGAATACTGCTACCCCTTCATTAGATGAGGGAACAGAGGCTCAGTGTGGGGGTTGAACCTGATGAATCTAAGGGCAGGAAGGATCCGAGTGCCCTGCCCAAGGCAAAGCCTGGCTCTTCCAAGAAGGGCTGCAGTGACAGCAAGCGCCCGTGTGCCCTGCTAGACAGTACCCCGAAGCCACACACACACACACACACACACACACACACACACACACACACACACACACACACATACACACACACACATACACACACATACACACACATACACACACATACACACATACACACACACATACACACACACACATACACACACACATACACACACATACACACACATACACACACATACACACACATATACACACACATACACACACACATACACACACATACACACACATACACACACACATACACACACATACACACACATACACACACATACACACACATACACACACATACACACACATACACACACACATACACACACATACACACACACATACACACACACATACACACACATACACACACATACACACACATATACACACACACATACACACACACACACACACACACACACACACACACACACCGCCATACAGCAGGTGTTCTCCCCAGCCTGGGGGCTCACCAAGCTCTCCTTGGGTGTGACCACCCCAGGCCGCGGCCTTTGAACCCCGGGCATAGGACACAGGTTGCTGGGCCTCTGATTGGCTATGCCACTGGTTGTATGGTTTTTGGAGGCATGCTGTTGCCTCTCTGGAGCCTCAGGCTTTCTTACTCACAGTGGACTGTCAGTGAGGTCTTTCAACTTGGGGGCGGGTGCAGCCCCTGAGCTCAGCCAATGGAAACAGCTGGGGCTCCAGGGATCTGAGGGACTGGGAGGGAAAGGGAATTGAACTTGAGATTTGAATGGCTCTGAGCAGTGTCCGATCTGTGCTCCCTCTAGGGCCTGGCTCCTCTCCTTGACAGCAGCCGGAAGCTGTCCGCTTTGGTGTGTGCTAACACCATGGCTTGGCTCTGCCAGCTGCATCTCCCACCTCCACCCAGAAGGCACTGAGAGTCTCACTGTTGTGTTCTGACACCACCACTTGTCACCAGAGTAATGACAGCAATGTCCCTGTGTCCAGGGCTGGGCTGTTTGCCACGTCTGTTTTCCTGTTGGCTCTGTCAGCAGCCTTATGCCAAGGGAAGCAAGGCTCAGAGTGGCATGCAGGTGTGTCGACTGGGGTCTTAGCATGACCAGGTAGCTGTGCCTCTGTCTGCACTAAGGCCGTTCGTGGGAGGGAGTGTGGAGTCCTGTGCTGTGGGCTGTGTGTGTGTGTGTGTGTGTGTGTGTGTGTGTGTGTGTGTGTGTCTTAGAAGTCAGGGAGCAAAGCTGGTCCATTCCAGCCTTAAGGTGCCTTACAGGCTGAGAGATCTTGTACTCAACATCGCTGAAACAAGGCTGTGTGTGTTGCCCTAGTCTCCACACACAGAAACCAGGCTGCAGGGGATGTGAGGGGAAGAGATGGGAGGCTGGGTGCCAGGGGGAGAAGCCAGGCCAGGAGTGTTTGAGTCTGATTAGCCTTGTGAGCTTAAACGTCTGGTGAGATTCTGCTTATGAGTGAGGTGGCTTCACCCGTCCATGTGGGGCTCAGATGCAGCCCGGGTGAAGGGCCTAGTGTGTGGCCACCCAAAGAGCAGTCTCTACCAGTTGCCAAAGCATCCCTGTGGGCAGAGCGGGGGAGGGTAAGAGCTGTTGCACAGAGGGTGGTGTGTGGGGGAGGCAGGCAGGGCCTGTATGTCTTTCCTGTTGATTTATGGTGTGCCCAGCCCTGAGCCGCCCAGCTGGGCTGGCACAGCCAACATGGGTAGAAATAGCGCCTGCCAGCTGGAGGCTGGGCTGTTACCATCCTGCTCCAGGAGGGGCCTGAAGAGAGCTGATCCAGGAGCTCTGCTCTCTGTGTCATGTTGAGGGACAGCCCAGGGCTTCTAGGCGGGGCCAGCATCTGTCTAGGCAGGGTCAGTCTCTGACCTCTTTTGGGGAAGAGCAACAGGCAAGGCAGGAGCTGTTTGTTTCTCCCTGGCAGAGGCGTGGGGTAATCACAGTAGCATTGCTGGCTTGGTGCCAGGCCCTCGGCAAGTGCTGTCATGTTATCTTTGTCTGCTTGGAGCCATGATTCCAAGTGCTGGAGCCAGGCAGGGTCCCCACACGCCAGAGTTAGGCCCACCTTCCGGTCCCCGTGCTGGCCCTCTGCTCTTCTCAGGACATGAAGCTGTTGACCTGTCTATTTTCCTTTGCTGGGAAATACTCTTACTGGACCCTGCTGACTTGCCTGGGTTGTTCATCTTGTGGCTGGGATCTGGGGACTCTGGAGCCTTTCCCGGGGATTGGGGGAAGCCCCAGGACTGTGCGTTGAGTTAGAAGCTTGGGTGGGTTGCCAGGACCTCCATTCCTGTCGCCCAGTGAAGCACAGGGAGCTGGAGAGCCAGGTGGTTGTTCACTGGGGAGGCACAGGGAGTTTAGCCCTCTCTCGTTGCCTCACTTTCATGGGTAAATGAGGCCCAGAGAGGATGGAGTGACTAGGTTCTGGGGGAATCACCTGGGACTCCTTGAGGGAATGGGGGTTCGGTGTGTAGTAGGGTGGAGGGGGTACAGACGTAGCTGAGTGTAGCAGAGTAGGTGAAGTGTGTTCCCTTTCTCTGAGGAAGTTGTCATTTCCACTAACACGGTTTGCTTTCTGCTGCTGTGATAGAAAGCAACCCGGAGAGGGGAGGGTGTATTGTACCTTACAGCTTACAGCCTGACAGGAACTCCAGGAAGGCAGGAACCCAGCGGCAGGAGCTGGTGCAGAGGCATGGAGGGGTGCTGCTTACTGGCTTGCTCGTCATGGCTTGCTCAGCCTGCTTTCTTATAGAACCCAGGACCACCTCCAGGGATGGCACCACCCACAGTGGGCTGGACCTTCCACCTCAATCATTGATCAAAAAAATGCCCCACAGACTTGCCTATGGCTCTGATGGTGGCATTTTCCCAACTGAGGTTCCTTCACAGATGACCCTAATTTATGTCAAGTTGACAAAAAACTAACCGGACTAGACACCCAGAGGACGAGGGTTGTAGGGAGACCTCCATGCTGAGCAGACAGCAGGGAAGGACTCCTGTGCTGTGTGGAACTGACTCACTCAGTAAGGGTAAGGGAGGGGTAGGCTATGGAGATCTTTGAGCTTTAGTCCTGGACCTGAGAGGCCCTGACGGCCATGACCATGGCAGGGGTGTTTACAGCCAGGGCAGTCAATAGGAGAGAGAGAGGGAGTGAGGGACTGAGCTGGATGGAGGAGGAGTGTAGGGCCCAGATTGACCCTTTAGAGCTTGTGAGGGTGTTTGGAAAGTGATCCAGTACTTGAGCACAGGAAGGTCCGCGGCCCTTCTGGAGGGAGACTATTTGCTGATCCAGGGCATCAGGATTGAAGGGACTGGGGTGGAGGGCCAGGCCCCAGACGGCCTGTTTTCTCTCTCTTGTGAGGGTCTCCCAAGCCCCCTTTGCTAATGCACTGGGCGGGGTGGGTGGCCCAGAGGGCAGTCCTTGTGTCTGGAGACTCAAGTGGGGTCTGGATCATACCGGAAGCCCGGCAGTCTGCCTTCCTTTCCTCCCGCTGTAGCAGGCACCTTCCCTCCGTGGGGGCCGCCAGCTCTGGCGTTCTGTTCCTACCGTGTTTGAGCTGAGCTTCAATCAGGAGAGAGGTATTTTGCTTTAGGGAAATGAAAATCAGACTCAACGTTTATCCTGGGCTCCTGGGACCGGCTCTTGTGTTCACTCTTGGCAGACTGCGTGGAGAGGAGGAGGAGCCTGAAAGAGCTTCAGTAGCTGCTGGGGGTGGGAGGAGATAGTGGGTACTCTGGGCTTCTCTACTTAGGCAGGAGCTTAGGAGGGTGTCAGCAGGCCTGAGGAGATAAAGGCTGGTGGAGGCAGAGTGCGTGTGTGTGTGTGTGTGTGTGTGTGTGTGTGTGTGTGTGTGTGTATTTCTCTCCCTCTCCAGTTCTGGTTCTCAGCAGGGCCAGTGGAAGGGGGGTGAGTGCCCAGCTCCATCCTTCCTCCTGGCTCTATGCTCCAGCTCCCCTGAACTGCAGGATTCTAAAGAAGCCTCCCTTCCCCAGAATCCTGCTGGGAGTTTATATGCTGTTTTAGAGATGAGGAATCTGAGGTTCAAAGAGGTTAAACCTCAGAAGTAACCCAGCCTACATGTGGCCCCAGAGGCTCTTGACCAAAAAGTGATGCACCCTTCAGGGTACCCTGCATCTGGTGTTCATCAAAAGCCTTGCCCTCAGTAGTGCTTACGGACCCGGCCACAGGACTGTACCAGGGAAAGAAAGTCAGTCCAAACCAGGTGCACTCATACAAGCCCCAGCCCATGACAGAGCCCCAGGGCTGTGTCCCGCTGGGAGCTGGGAAGAGAATGTCTTTCTGTTGGGTCCTTCGGATGCTAGGCACATATCCAGTTTGTTAAATTACTTTTGCCTGTAACTTAACTGTGAGATGGAGCTGCAGGTCCTGTTTGACAGATGGGTAGAGTGAGGCTCAGAGATGTAGGTGTTTTGTGTGACCTTAGCACTGAAAAGCTCAGGGAGCCTTAGCCTGACTGGCCCCAGGTTCTCCCCTCGTGGTCCCTTGTCCTCCCACCCTGTCCCTACATGGTCAGGGCCACTTTCTGGGGTGTTACTAGGGAGACAGAGTCCCTGGAGGGTTGTGGAAGGGTCAGGGACTTGCTGGAGAGGGTTTCTCAGCAGGACAGGTGTCTTAGTCAGTGAAGAGATACCATGACCACACAACTCTTTTTATTTTATTTTTTGACCACACAGCTCTTATAAAGGAAAGCATTTAATTGCGGCTGGCTTACAGTTCGGTGTTTAGTCCGTTACTGTCACGGTGAGAAACATGGTGACAGGCAGAGATAGTGCTGAAGAAGGAACCAAGAGGCTACCTCTGGATTGGCAAGCAGCAGGAAGCCCACCCCAGTGACACACTTCCTCCAAACAGGCCACACCTACCAACAGTGCCCTCCCTACGAGCCTGTGGCGGCCATTTCCATTCAAACCGCCACAGTCCGCTCCCTGTCCCTACAGACTGGTAGCCATATCATAATGCAAAGCTGCATTCAGTCCAACTTTGAAAGTCCCCTCCATAATCTATTACAGTCTCCAGGCTGTTAAAAAGTCCAGAGTTGGCCAGGCGGTGGTGGCACCTGCCTTTAATCCCAGCACTCGGGAGACAGAGGTAGGCAGATCTCTGCGAGTTCGAGGCCAGCCTGATCTACAGGGCTAATTCCAGGACAGTCAGGACTACACAAAGAGACCTTGTCTTGAGAAAACAAAACAAAAACAAAAACCAACCAAACAAACAAAAAGTCCAAAGTTCACAGTCTCTTCTGAGACCCATGGCAGTCGTGGCAACCTCTTAACTGTAACCCCCTGTGAAATCACAAAGAGCAGATCACATACTTCCAACATACAATGCCACAGAATATACATTACTGTTCCAAAATGGAGGAAAGGGAGCATCGTGAGGAAATACTGGACCAAATCAAGACTAAAAACCAGCTGGGCAAACTCCAAACTCTGCCTCTCCATGTCTGATGGCTCTTCAGAGCTCCAGCTCCTTCCAGCTTTGTTGACGTATGTAACACACTGCTCTCTCTTAGGCTGGCTCCACTCCCTGTTAGCAGCTTTTCTCCTCAGCAGGTACCCCATGGCTCTGGCATCTCTGACATCTTAGGGTCTCCACGGCAATCCAGGCTTCACCTTCACAGCTTCTCACAACGCCTTCTCTAGGCCTCCGTGCAGGGGCACCCTGACATACGCCAGGCCTCAGCAGCTCTCCTTAGCTGTGGAGGGAGATTCCATAGCCCTTTCTTCTATCCTTGACTCTAAAGCCAGAGCCAGGTGGATGAAGCTGCCAAGTGCTGCTGCTTGCCAGGGCTGAAACATGGTTCCCTTGTTCAATTACATCTTCACCAGCTTTCTGTTTTCGATGGTTTCTGTCACTGCCAAAGCTTGGCTGTCCTGAAACTCCCTCAGTAGTCCAGGCTGGCCTTGAACTTAGATTTCACAAGCCTGTGCCTTCTGAGTGCTAGGATTAAAGGCCTGGTCCTAAGCTCTTTTTTAATTCCTTTTCACAAGTGGGGACTTAGCTGGGTCCTGCTCTGAGGTCACCTCTCACTTTACAGCACTGCATCAGGCTTTTCTTTAATCTGTTTTCACTTCCTGGGGCCCCTTTTCTCCTCAAACTGTACATTTTATATTTTTCCTTGCTTATCTTGCTCCTTTTCATATAGGTCTGCATAAGACTGGCCATTAATAACCAAGCAACACAGTCAATACTATGCTGTCTGGAAATTTCCTCTGCCAAAGCTGTTAATCCATAACTCTTCAATTTAGCCTCAGGCAGATTTTTTGGAGAAGAGCAGAAAGCAGCCACATTCTTCACCGAAATATTACAAGAACAATCTCTCTAGGCCACATATTAATATTCTTTTCCTCTGAAACATCTTGAGCCAGCCCCCACAGTTCAACTCACCCTTAGCACCACTGTCTTCCATGTTCCTACTAATGGAGCCATTGAGTCCCGCTTAAAGCGTCCAGTCGCTTTTCTAGTTCAAAGTCCCAAAGTGTTCCATATTCCCTCAGGCAAAAACGTGGTCTGGCCTATCACAACAGTACCTTAGTCCCTGTACCAACTCTGTCTTAGTCAGTGTTCTATTGCTGTGCAGAGACACCAAGACCACAGCAACTCTTATCAAAGAAAGCATTTAAATGGGCCTTGCTTACAGTTGCAGAGATTTAGTCCATTTTCATCATGGCAGGAACGTGGCCGCACACAGCGGACAGGGTGCTGGAGAAGTAGCTTAGAATTCTACGTCCAGATCCTCAGGCAGCAGGAAGAGAGAATGACATGGGGCCTGGCTTGGGGACTTGAAACCTCAAAGTCCAACCCCAGTGACCACAACAGGCCACACCTGCTCCAACAAGGCCACTTCTTCTAATAATACCCTCCCTACAAACCTGTGGACATGGGTCATTTGGTGACCAAGGGAGAGAGAAAAGGACACTCAAGGAGCTTGAGTAGGTTCATTGATGGGGTGTTGGCTGGGGGTGTAAGGTCACTGGTACTCCTCAGCTTTGAGCCTGAATCTAGGATTCTGAGCCCTGAGCTTGAACTTTGAACTCTCAGCTCTGAATCCTGAACCCTGTGCCCTGACTGAGCCTTGAGCTTGAACCCTGAGCCTGAGTCCTGAGCCCTGAGCTTGAGCCTGAGGCCTGAGTCCTGAGCCTTGAGCCTGAGCCCTGAGCCTGAGTCCTGAGTCCTGAGCCCTGAGCCTGAGTCCTGAGCCCTGAGTCCTGAGCCCTGAGCCCTGAGCTTGAGCCTGAGGCCTGAGTCCTGAGCTTTGAGCCTGAGCCCTGAGCCTGAGTCCTGAGCCTTGAGCCTGAGCCCTGAGCCTGAGTCCTGAGCCCTGAGCCCTGAGCCTGAGTCCTGAGCCCTGAGTCCTGAGTCCTGAGCCCTGTGCCCTGAGCCATGAGCCTGAGTCCTGAGCCATGAGCTGTGAGCTCTGAGGCTGAGCTCTGAATACTGAGCCTCTGAACACTGAGTGCTAAGCCCTGAGCATGGATCCTTGGAGGGAAGCCAGAGGGGGAGGCCTGTTAATTTCACAGTTGGTTGGAGGCTTGGTGAGAAGGAGGGGTGAGAAGGGGGATGGGATGGAATTGGGAGCTGCTCCCTGGGAAGCTCCCCTTGTATCTGGTACCATGGCTGAGGCCGAGGGAAGCTGGACCCCCAAATTGCTCTTTCCAAGTGCCTGTGGTGATTTGATCCCAGGAGCATAGGACCCTGGGCTGCCTCCTGCCCCTCCATACATTGTGGGGGGCAAAGAATCATTCCTCTTCAGCCTTTTATTTTGAGGCTTGTGAATGTAGCAGTGCAGGGACAATTCAGATCCATCCCCCGGCCCCTGCCCCCACCCCAACCAGCTTGGGACCGTCAGGCCCTGCGGCATCTGTTCACAGTCCCCCCCCCTTCCCCAGTGTCTCACAGCCATTTCAACACTTTTCCCTCCCGACCCCACAACCTGACCCCAAGTCCAAAGTGGGCTGGGTGAGTTATGCTTGAGTGACTGTTCAGTCTCTTTCCCCAGAATCTTGCTCTGGCTTGTTTGGGCTTTCATGCTCTGTGCAGGACTGATGCTCTAGTATTATCCCACTTCCTGGATTGGTCCAATTATGGCTCCTTGATTAGACCCAGGGACATTTCTCAGGTGAGTGCCAGGGGTAACATGTTCTTAACTGCACTCAATCCAGGGTACGGAATGTCATCTTGAGAAAAATGTGTGTGTGTGTGTGTGTGTGTGTGTGTGTGTGTGTGTGTGTGTGTAGGGTTGTGCACCATGGTATGTAGGAGCTCACAGAAGTCTGAAAAGGGCATCAGATCCCAAGGAATGAGATGTAGGCAGTTGTGAGCCGCTGTGTGGGTGCTGGGAACCAAAGCTAGGTCCTTTGTAAGAGCAGTAATCGCTCTTAATGGTCTGTCTCTCAGCATCCAGCTCCTCACCCCTTGTCATCTGACTCCATGACCTGGAGAAAAGGTAATCACCTTTTGTTGTGCTTGGGGAACTAAGCCACTAGCACACAGCTTAGGGAGTTTTGTGGACAATATTGCTTAAAGTAGGGGGAGCTGGAGAAGTGAGCAGAAACAGAGCCGAGGAAACCGGAAGCCATGGGTCAGTGACTCCGCGGTTAAGAGCACTGGCTGCCCTTCCAGAGGTCCTGAGGTTCAGCACCCACACAGTGGCTCACCACCACCTGTAACTCGGTTTCAGAGGTCCCGACACCCTCTTCTGACCGCTCTCCCCCCACATACACATAAGGAAAAATAAATCTTGAAGAAGGAAGTCCGTGAATCTCGGGACAAGTGGCAGATCAGCTCTCAAAGCGGAGCATAGGAGCAACTGAGACCACAGGGAACCCTTTGCCCATGTCCAGGGTGTCTCCCTCTGTAGCTCAGCTTCCCCAGTGTAGGCTGTGCACACCTCCAGCTTGTGGTGGCATAGGCCTGCCTAGCCTGTGTCCAAGCAACCTAGTTGGCAGGATTGGGCTGGGTGGCCAGGCCCCGAGAGAGGTCCCCTAACCGCCACTCTCCAGGCTCCTCTGAGGCTCCAGGAAGTGAAGAGTTGGCATTTCTAGGAATCTCAGAGGCAGGGGACACTTGGAAGTCTCCAATGTCCCATTAAGCCAAAGTAGCTGCTTAAAACTAGGTAAGGCTTTTCTTCTCCAACCTCTTTTCACATCCCAGAGGCTTAGCTGCCTGCTGGTCACTCGGTGTCCTGTGTTAGGGACAATTCTGGGGAGAGAACAGTGGGCCATGCCCCACCAAACTGCCTGACGCTTCTGGGGCTGTGATGGGGTAAGGGTGGGCAGGCTTTGGAAGATTGTAGGTGGGAAGCTGAGACATCGGGGTCCCCAGGAGTGCTCCTCTGGTCTCATGAGACCTAGCTGGGGTCAACGGTGGGCCTGCCTTCAAGCCTTGCCACTACCTCCTACCGTGTATGGTCCATGATGCCAGTCCTTGCTAAGGTCACATGATGTCATACAGCTCCTTGGCTGCCTCAAGGTTGGAAGAAGCCTTCCATTCTGAGCCCTGGAGTCACCACCCAGTTTTTGGGACAGTTACTGCAAGTAATCTCTGTCCCATAAGTAGACCTAACTGAACCTTATTGGAGAGATGGGAGGGCTGCCCCATCCACCATGGGATTCTTGAGAAGGCAAAGGACAGCAGGCCTGTTTATAGATAAGGAACCTGGGCTCAGAGATGGGGAGCAGTCTTCTGAGGCACACCCAGCCCATAAGCCTTGTGGCTGGCCTGGAGCTCAGTGTTCAGACCCCCAGAGCCTGAGGTCTCTCCATCTGCATCAGCTACATCCGGAGATGGTGGAGGTGGCAGGGCAGCTCAGCACAGTCTAGCCTGGTGAGCTAGTGAGGGGTTTTGTTTGTTTGTTTGTTTGTTTGTTTTTGTCAACTTAACACAAGTCAGAGTCACCTCGGAAGAGGGACCCTCAACTGAGGAAATGCCTCCGTCAGGTTGGCCTCTGGGCAAGTCTTTGGGCATTTTCTTGGTTGGTAGCTGATGGGCTTTGGTAGCTGATGTGGCTCAGCCTGTGGTGGATAGCAGCGTTCCTGGGCAGAGGGTCCCAGATTGCTTTTGGTCAGTATTTTTTTTTTTGTTTGTTTGTTTTTTGTTTTTTAATCACAGCAACAGAAACTGAAGTTGAACAACATCTGGGTTATTCCTCAGTCTCTTCCCCTCTGCATTTCTATGCCTTACCTCCTACTTCATAACTTCTGCCAGAATCTGCTCTTGGAAATGTAGCCGCACTGTCTGTCTGTCTGTCCCCCGTCTCCCCCCACCCCAGCTTGCTGCCCTGGGTAAGTGGCTCCCAGGGTCCACACAGGAAGGGTACAGGTGAGGAGGCGTCATGGCTTCTGTCCCTGGGTCGCCAGCCAAGACCTCAGGTTTGAAGCCCTCTGCCTGTCCTTTCCCGACCTCTTGTGCCTCGCTGTGCCCACCGGGAACCAGGCCAAACACTGCTTTCTGGGGACCCCTGGGGCTTGTGGCTGAGTCACAGCACAGATGGCACCTGGGGGCCAGTAGAAGCTACGGTTGAGTTTGTTTGGGGCTCTTGTAGAGGATCTTTCTGGGTCTACCACCTTTCCTCCACCTTCCTGGGCAGACATCCCAGCTCCTTTGTCACCTGCTGCCTGACACGGACTTGTAGAGTGTCACTCACTCGGTCATTTATCACTGTGCTGAGCTCATCCAAGTGCTATGATGGGAGCCAGGGCTATCTGCATCTGTTGGAACAGAGTTCCCAGGCAGGCACTGTTTCTATACCTGCTTTACACGGGGAAACTGAGGCACAGGGAGCCCAGTGATCTCCCCTTTTGGTTACCCAGACAGGGAGCTTGTGGCCGTGAAGGGTTTTGTTTGTCTGAGATAGGGTCTCACTCTGTAGATCAGGCTGACCTCAAACTCACAGAGATCCACCTGCCTCTGCCTCCCAACTGCTGGGACTAAAAGTGTGCGCCACCATGCCTGGCTGTGAAGGTGGTTAGCTGTCCTCATTTGGTGCTGTGTTGGAAAGCTTGGTTTGGTTTCAGCTCATAGTGATTCAGTACTTCAGTAAAGAGTGGCCATCCGGGCCTGGCCTGAGCCCCGCCTTTATGCAGCTCCGTTCAGCTTCCATATCCAGTCGTCTCTGGAAGTGAGGACCTGGGCTTTCCACTGAGAGGGCTGCAGGGCAGTGAGGAGGTTGGGGTGCTGGGCTCTGGGAAGCTCCTTGCCCCTTCCCAGGCCTGGAAGCAGCAGGCACCCACTCTGACCCTCCTGTCCCAGGACTGAGAGCCGAGAAAGGGTGTGGCCCATCCTTTCTGGCTGGCTTTGGACTGTACCTTGAGTAGCCTTCCTGAGCAGGGAGGGAACCCAGCTGCCTGAGGTGTTTGGGAGGTGGTCTTCCTAGTGGCAGCAGTCAACACTGGGCGTATAGGAAGTGTGGGCACCGGAGGAAGGTAGGGCAAACCATCATCTCCTGGGCTGGTGAGCATCTGCCGAGATTGTTCACCCACCGTTCACTAGGGGTTTGCTCTCCTACTCAGAGAAGGCTGGCAGTCATGTGGGGCAGGCAGCCTGTGGGTAAGGAGATAGGAGAGAGCCCCACCCCACCCCTCCCACCCCACCCCACCCCCGCAAATGCTGGTGTCCTGGGACTCCCATCTGACCTTCGACCTTCTTTTCTCTTGCAGTCACCGAGAAGGAAGTGCAGCAGTGGTGAGTAGATGGAGTTCCTGTGTGGGGGTAGGGGTGGGGGTGGGGGGAGGGGGGCTCCTGATGGGGCCCAAAGCCCGTGGGACCGGGAAGGGTCCTGGAAGGTCTCCTGGCATCCGTCTCGGACATCCACCTCCAGTTCAACATCCCCCAGTGACGTGGGGCTGTGCAGTGTCCATTGACCAGGTCGGGAAGGGTAGTGACTCCTCCCTGGGCTTTTTGTTTGTTTGTTTTGTGGGTTCTTTTTGACCTTTACAAGGATCTCTTTGTTTTTGTTTTGAGTGTTTTCCCTGCATGTATGTGTATGCACCATGTGCATGCAGTGCCGGTGGAGGCCAGAATAAAGCATTGAATCTCCTTAACTGGAGTTAGGGGTATCCATGGGCTGCCTTGTGGGTGCTGGAAACCAAGTTGTGGTCCTCTGCAAGAGCAGTAAGTGCTCTTAACCACTGAGCTGGCTTTCCAGCCACCTCCCTGGTTGGTTTGTTTTAAGACAGGGCCTTACTATATAGATCAGCCTGGCATGGAACTCATAGAGATCCACCTGCCTCTACCTCCCGAGTGCTGGAATTAAAGACATATACCACCACCACCTGGCCAATTTGTTTTTTGAGACAAGGTTCCTCACTGCTACCTAGGGCTCTCCAGTTTGACTAGGCTGGCTGCCCAGATCACTCCAAAGAGGCCCTGTCTCTGCCTCCTCAATGCCCCCAGTACTGGGTTTCTAAGTGCTTGCTACCACATTGGGCTTTTCCCATGGGTGCTGGGGACCCAAACTCAGGTTCTCATGCCTGCCTGGCAGGTGCCTTGCTGACAGTGCCATCTCCCCAGCCCCATTTTGTAGTATCCATCAGTGTTTAAAGCATTGGCTGCTCCTCCAGGGAACCCGGGTCATATTCTCAGCACCCACATCTCCGCTCACAGTTGTCTGTAACTCCAGTTCCAACATCTCTTCTGGGCACTAGGCACACATGTGGTACACAGACATACAAGCTGGCAAGACAAAACACCTATCACATACAATCAAATTAAAATGACCTAGGCTGATGGAAGACCCTGCTCACCAAACAGGTGAGATACAAGTCAGGGGATTGAAATCCAGTTCTGACGTCTCACTAAATCACTCTGGGCCTTGAGAAGACTCTTCTCCCTCTGTGGAGCTCAGTTGCCTCTTTTAGAAAATACTAGATGAAATCAGGCTGTGGTGGCACACGCCTTTAATGCCAGCACTCAGGAGGCAAAGGCAGGTGGATCTCTGTGAGTTCAAGGCCAGCCTGGTCTAGTGAGTTCCAGGACATCCAGGATTACAAGAGAAACCCTGTCTCAAAAAAACAAAGAAGAGAGAGGGAGGGAGGGGAGGAGGGGAGAGAGAGAGAGAGAGAATATGAGATGAAGTGTGGCCGATAGATGTCTACCTGGAGGCCAGCTCCAGTCAATCTGTAGTGGCTCTCTGAAGCACTGTATTAGAAAACAGTTCTAGAGTAGCGTGTTCAGAGTGAGTAGAAAGTACAGCAGTGATGAATTAGTGAAATCTGCAGTGAGCTAGTGATGTCTGCTCTGGGCCTAGGCTTGATTCAGGCTTGTCCCTGCAGGAAGCACCCTACCGCCCGTGTAGACAGACATCAGTAATGGGTCACAGATAATGACATCTGATCAGTCTCTAGTATTGTGACTTACAGAATTGTTACCACACAGAATGAGCCCATTTGTTGTCTCTTGATGGCCAAAATCCTTTGTTTTTTAGCTTGGGACTTTGTCCACAAGCCTTCTGGGTTAGAGGTTAGATCAGGGACCTACAGTCCCCCTGTACCTGTGTCCCCAAAGTCCAGGCCCTTTTCACAGCTTTCCCTGTTCTGACCCAGAACTAGTCTACCCCCAGGGGATCTTTCCCTGTGGTCACTGTCCTCAGTGACTCTTATGCTTCCTGCCCCGTCCCTCAGCCAGTGCCAGAAGAGCTGGAGATGGAGCCAGACGGTCTGGTCTCTTGAAGCCCCTTTGGAGGACCCCCCACAGCTTGCCTAAGGCTCACTCCTTGCCCTGGCCCTTGAGGCTGCCTGGAGGTTCAGCCCCCGCCCCCAGCTCCTCAAGCACCTGCCCTCACCCAGGCCCGGCTCCTGCCCTTTGGAGCCTTCCTCTTTGTTGATATCTCTTCTAGTCCCTCAAGCCCACGTCTCAGCTCATCGGTCAGGTCTCAGAAAGAGGTTCCCATGCCTCCGTACAGAATCACCTTGTTTTGTACTGACTTCTGACAACTGCTGTTCAGGGGCCCTGGGTGATGCTGTCCCTGCCGTGCAGAGAGTACTAGAGGATCCAGAACCAGAGCTCAAGGCCTGGCTTGTGGTGGGTGGGGGTGGGAGGGTGCCTGGGCCAGCCAGTGGGGAACCCATCACCCAGCCCCCAGCCCCAGGTAACCCCTGACAGCGTCTGTTCTTTTGCAGAAGAAAGAGGCCCAAGGCTCTAGGGGGTGGGACCACCTTCAGTCTGTAGCCTTCCTGTGTCCTAGGCTCTCCATCTTAGGTACCACTGTCCACAGAGCTGGGTTCAGCCTGGTGGGAGGCCAGAGGCACAGGAGAGGCTGGCTGAGGAATACCATGGGTACCAAAAAAGCTTGCAGTGTTCTGGAAGGTGACCAGGACACCTTGCTGAGTGGAAGCACCCAAGTTTCCCAGATGCTCAGATCCAGGTGACAGAGCACACAGAGAAGGGAGCTGAGTGGGGTGGTAGGTGGCAGGGTGGCAGGCCGCGGGTTGTGGGTACTCTTGTCCAAAGTCTCTTGTTTGGTTGCTTACAACAACGATGTAGTGAGTGGGAACAGGAAGGTATCTGCGAGCGCCTCGGCAGAGCCAGCTGGACCATCCCACATGGCTGTGGTGAGGAGCTGGGTCCCCTCTTGTCCTCAGGTCTTCTGTGGGCAGATGCTGTGCCAACCCTTAGCAGAGAGCCCTGAGTCCTAGGAGTAGCCTTACATATGAAGAAATAAGCTCAGAGAGGTGGAGACACTTGCCTGGGTCCCACAGCTTTGTGAGTGTGTGTTTGTATGTGATGGAGAAGGTAGTTTGGGTCTAGCTTCTTTCTCCTTCACGCTCCAGCATTTAGTGGCTCTTATATACTGTTTTTTTTTTCCCCCTGTGAGGGACCCAGGAAACTGCAAGCCCTGAGGGAAGGAAAGGGGGGATCCTCCTCCTTCAGGGAGCTATGGGGAGGTGGGGGGACCAAGCAGAGGGGCCTTTGAAGAAATGACAAGAAGGAGCACTTTCCTAGGGAGCCTCCCTGTACTGCTCCCACCTGTGGCGGCTGAGCGCAGCCTCCTTCCACTCTGCTATTCATCCATTTTACTACGTATATCTCTTCCATTCTGCTCCCGGGGAAGCAGATGTTGCCTTAATTATGGAGGCATGGAGGGGACAGGCACAGTTTCCCTGCAAGGTCCCAAGGACAAGTTTCTCCAGATATCCTAGCTGGCTAGGTTATGTGGGAGATGGGAGACAAGCCCCGTGTGGTATGGGGCCTTGCCCCCGATCCTGAGAGGCCATGCTGGACTCCTGAGAGGCCATGCTGGACTCCGTGTGTCACGGCAAACATCTTTCACTCCCTCTCTGTGAACACACACCCCACTGGGAGTTATTCACAAGTAGCAGTCACAGCCCTAGGATTTTTGTAAGGTGATAGATTCCCTACCTCCCGACTTAAGAATGCATTTATCACCTCTGGGAGCATCTTTTCATATCCTCACCCCCATCACAAAGAGCTGGTCCCCCAACAGTTTGGCCACATCCTAAGCACAGTGTCACATGGTTGGAACCCTCCTGCCCTGCATCTTGTGGACTAGGCTTGGGTAGAAGGTGGCTCTGTACCTGGCCTCTCCACCGTGTGTGTGTGTGTGTGTGTGTGTGTGTGTGTGTGTGTGTGTGTGTGTAGTCCTGCCAGCCTGCTGAGTGTCCCTTAGCTCCAGTGTTGTGTGTGTGTGTGTGTGTGTGTGTAGTCCTGCCAGCCTGCTGAGTGTCCCTCAGCTCCAGTGGTGTGTGTGTGTGTGTGTGTGTGTGTGTGTGTGTACTCCTTCCAGCTTGCTGAATGTCCCTTACCTCCAGTGTTGTCTGCCCCAGCTCACTCGGGAACCTTTAAGGCAAATGTTAGATGGGCTTCTCACCCCAGAGACAGGGAAACTGAGGCTCAATGAGACAGAGTCACCTGTTTAGGACCATATACAAGTCAAGGACCAAGAGACCCAGGACCAGTCCAGGTTTGCCTTAGAAGCCAGAGCCCTCCTTAAGAAAAGTAGTGGAGCTGGGCAGTGGTGGCATACAACTTTAATCCCAGCACTCTGAAGGAAGAGCCAGGCAGAACTCTGTGAGTTCAAGACCAGCCTGGTCTGCAGAGTGAGATCCAGGGCAGCCAGGGCTACACAGAAGCCCTGTCTTGAAAAACCAAAAATAGTAAGTAAGTAAGTAAATAAAGATAATGAAGCTGAGATTCAGGGAGATGCTCATTCAGCAGAGTAAGGACCTGAGTTCAGGCCCGCAGTATCCACACAAAGTGCTGGGTGCAGGCTGGAGATTTGGTGTAGTGGTTAAGAGCACTTCTTGTTTTTGCAGAGGACTTGGGTTTAGTTCCTAGCACTCACATGGCGGCATACAACTGACTGTACCCCCAGTTCCTGGGAATCGGACTCCCTCCTCTGATTTTCTCAGCACCAGGCACATACATGGTACACACATGCACACACACACACACACACACACACACACACACACATACACACACATACACACACACACACACGTGTGTGTGCAAGGAAAACGCTGACATGCATAAAACAAGAAGTATATCTTGCTGTGTGTGTCTGGGGTGGGGAGGAATGGGTCAAGAGGACCCCTGGGGCTGCTGGCCAGCCAGTCGGTGAGTGCCAAGTTCAGTGAGGGACCCTGTCTTAAACAGTCGGGTAGAGAGCAACGGAAGAAGATGTCTGATGCTGGCTTCCACACACTCGCTGTGGGCAGGTGCATGCATGTACGTGTGTGTGTGTGTGTGTGTGCATTTGAGTGTGAGTGTGTGTGTGCGCTCAAGAGTGAGGAGGTGGGGCTCATGTAGCCCAGGCTGGCTTCGAACTCACTAGTGCCTTTGCCTTTATAGAACGGCTGTGATGGGGTGCCACCATAGCTGACTTGAAGTTTTAATATCCTCAAGTTCCTATGTGTTCAATGCAGTCCTCCAAACAGCAAGCCTGGAGTCCAAGGTCCTGAAAGTGACAGTG